>NC_051863.1:101719139-101983032 GCF_015732765.1 Culex quinquefasciatus
CCATACTTGTTTTGGCAATATTTTCGTTTTTTGGTAATTTATTTCCACAGAGGTGCCAATTACTGAAAACATTAAATTATAATTTATTATTTATGATCATATAAATTGGCAAAGAATTAAAAAATATAAATAAAAATGGATTTACTTTTTAGAGTTAGCATAACATAGCATTGGTGTCTACCCGTAGTTGCTACTCTGTTATTGACCAGGACCTCCAAGAATTGCTCCGTGGACCACAGATGAAGAGTAGGAACCAATCATCACCACTTCGCAACTTTCAAATGTCCCTATCATGCTAGCCAATCACAGCGCCGGCCACGACCAGTGGTAAGACACGGGGAAGTGGATAGGAATTTTAGTCCGATACTTGAGTGATGAAGACCGCTAAATCGGCTGCGTCTTCGACAAAGTATCACGTGAGGTTTGAGGGTGTTAGTAAGATGGGTGTGAAGCCAGGATTCACCGTGGTAAGTGATGCGGCCGGTTAAATCTATTTATAGTCCTAAATTCTTAGTATGTTCTTGGATTCATTTTGAAAGCTTTCCAAATTCGGTTCACCAAGCTTTTTGTGGTGAATTCTGGTCGTGTTGAAAGTTCAATATTCGCCTAACTGTTATGCAACCAGTAAGTGTCCTTGGATTCAACTTGCATTCAAAATTGCATTTCCTGTTCTTAGGTACACGATTCCAATCAAGTTTCTTGGATTCTTATAGCATTCTTAATCCTCCTAGTCAACTAAGCCTCGATGGTCTGGTGGTTAGCATTTTGTCTGCTGACCCAAAGGACGGGGGATCGAACCCCGCCGCGAGCTAATGAATTTTTTCGTTCATATTCAAGTGTTCAGAATTCCTTCTTTCCATAATTTCTCGATAGGAGCAAATGGGAATCGAACCCAGAACCTTCCGCTTACAAAGCGAACAGCGTAACCATTCAGCCACGCCTACCCCTAAAAAATGGATTTACTTTTTAGAGTTTTATACAAAGTTCTTTGTCATATTGGTCATGTAGAACATAACCACCTGCACCTTTTTTTTCTCAAAAGTTGTTGCGGCCGCTTTACCGCAACTAGCTCGATTTTCTCAGATTTTCGCGGGACTGTAAACCACGTTCTGGACGGAATAAAACACGCGCTTTTCCTTATAAAAAAACTCTCTGACCGATTTATTTACAGCGATGTTAGGGGAAATATACCCTTTCTAATCAAACACCTATCTTCGTCATATGGAGAGTTTGATGCTCGATTAAGAAAATTATACGCAATAAATCAGATTGAGAATAAATATTTCTTTGTTTATGTTTGACATGACATTTCTGGGTAGAAACCAATTCGATATCTATCCCTGGTCCTAAAAATGGGCTTTGTGTAATATTACACATTTCTGGGTGTACACTGTACATTCATGGATGTAATTTTAAGCGTTTTTTTCACAAAGGTGATGTGCATGCTTTTTTATGCGATTTTACCATCGGATTTTTTTCTGTGTACCTAACCAACGGTGGGTCGGATGATGGATCCGGACAAATGTTGAATATTGGGCATAACTCGTGACAGGGTTGCCAGATCTTCAACGTTTTGGACTCGTTGGAAATGTTTTCGATTGCCAAAAGCCGAAACAGCGGATCTTGTCGTCGACTACGCGGACGACATAGGGGAAGGTGGGGCAAGACGACCATATGGGGCAAGAGCACGGGGTTGGGCACATGGTTGATCCGTAGGGAATACGGAGCAACTACCGTAAATATTGGTAAATACGTATTTACGGCATGCACGAGATTTTGAACGAAATTTTGATCAGTGTGGAATGTGACGTTTCTACACATCAGCAGCAAATGTCACAACCAAAACAGAAACAACGTGAGTCGGTTAAGGCTGTAACGTACGGATTGGAGGAGGACGCGACCGCGCTGGCCGAAACAATCTCCGCAGGTTCAAGTGGATGCCAAGTTCCTCCACCCACCGGTTTCGATCTAGCAGGCCGAAAGCAACTGACCGCTGTTGAAGGATTTGAAGGGATTCTTCAAGGGAACCATGATTCCGCGCGGGGCTGCTACCGTTCACAAGGCGCTGGCCGCAACGGATACCATCGTCGAAGCTGCCGACGAAGGCGGTTGGGATGCGTGTCGACGAATTGTTCGAAAACGCCTAGGACGATGACGATCCGTAGGCTGTGGAGTCGCCGGATGGAATGTTGGAGACGAAGACCTGGAACTGCCCGAGGAATAGGTGGCAAAAATTTCCGCCAGCACCGCCGGTGACAAAGGCTTCTACGCCGTACCTCCGAGAGGACTTCCACCGCCCCACATGTAATCGATCCACTCCCAACTCGCCAGCTCATCCCCATCGAAACTGGAAGGAACTAAATGTTAGGAACACATCCAACGAAAAGCACCAGTACATACTTATCTGCACGCCCTGCTCGTTGTCGAATCCCGCCAAAAAGTTGCCGAAGCCCAACAACTCCTAACCATTAGTCGCGAATACGTCGTCAGTCTACACACCAGCGGCGAACAGAAGCGAATCTGCGAGCTGGCCGCCTACTTCACCCAGGTCAACCTCCAACCTCTTTTCAAGTTTAAAAACTACAAAACCTCAGACTCCTTCGCACGACGCCTCCTCGAACTAAGAACCCGTCTCGAAGTGGTCCGCAATATCCTCCAAGCGTGCGAGATGAACGAGTCCGACGAACACACGCTCTGTGCCGTCCCGTACCGCGACAAACCCACAAAAAAGTTCTCGCTTCGTTGCGCGTCCTATCTGCCACAGTACTAGGGCGTCACCTGTGCCGTTTGAAGTCGGTACTGAATGCCCAGTTTTGCAGCGCTCTTGAGGAAGCCCTATCAAAGTTGTTCAAGAAGCGGAAAAGAGTCTAGCCGCACGCCAAGAAAGATCGGATGCAAGCCAATGCGCAAACCGTTCCCAATCAGTAGTCATCCTGGACCAATCATCGTTCCGGGTCATAACCCGTTTCCTCAAGAGTTCTTCGTGCTCAGCGCGAAGACGCAGTCAAAATAGTCAACCGCCACCAATTTTTTTTTTATTTTGAAAAATTATACAAAATGATTCATTTTTTTCTACAAAATTATCACAATCATTAATTCCTTCTCCGCAGCTCGCAAAAGAGCAAATATGCTGTGGTAATCGTTGAAGCGGTAGACCTGATTGTCCACCTCCACCTGTTACAGGTCTCCGTACACGATCTCATTGCACATGCTGCACCGGAAACATTCCGAATGGTACGACTTGCCCTCAAGTTTGCCCTTTGCCTGCAGGACCATTTTCATGATGAGGTGGCCACATATTGCATACTTTTCCTCAGGCTGCTAGAATCTCGAGTACAAAACAGTCCTGTAGAAGGCCTTTCCACGAAGCGCTCGCCCGCAGGAGCAGTTGGTCTTCATGGCAGGCCGCTCCAGCACCGCTGGCGACTCATCTCCTCGATCTTCCGCACGGCCTCCTTCATCCGATTGGGCGTGGTGTTGGCATATTGCACGGCGGCAAGTTCTTGGTTGAACGCTTGCTGGAAGCGCAACTGCTACTCAACTGCGACAGCGTTGATGAAACGGCAGACGGGAAGTTTCCACCACCATCCCGGAAAGTGAGAGGCTGGGTGGCATTTGCGTCGGTGGGAGTCGTATCCAAAGTGGCCATCGACGGCCTATCGGATTGGCAGAACTGCTGCTGCTGTGAAAAAGTTGGAGTTTGGCGTGGTGGCAGTACGAACACTGAGGATTCTTGCTGGTGCTGCATGTGCTCCGACGTCAGCACACGTAGTTGGATTTGTTGATGTCCTCACCGAAGGTTCGATTAAGCGAGCTGGACCTAGAGATGGAGCTGTTGCGTGACGGCGAATTGATTGATGTTGTTTGCTCGAGCTAGTTGGCGGTTTTCGGAAGACGCGAGTGAAGGTAATGATCCGTAGGGCAACCGAGGCTTGGTCAACCGTGGCGTTTGTCCGCTTGTCGTTACGCAGTAAAAAGATTGCAAGGGAACCGGCGGAGTACCTCGATGAAAAATTATGTCGAATAAATTTCATATTTGTAAACAATACGCGCCATGTCAATGACAGCTGAGAGAACCACACTGAAATAAATCGCATGTAGGAATCACGCATGACCGTAAATATGGATGCACTACGGATCAACATATGCCATATAGGCAATATATGTAGAGTGACCACCTCGTGGGCAAGAGGATCAATCGCTCGTACGGCCGTAATTTTTACAATTTTGATTATTTCCAGTATGAGGAATTGTTGCTAGCACTGCAATTAGTTAATTCTACTACCACATAACCGCCAAAACGACGTAAACGCCACGGGGCATAAGGTTTAGTGAAGTTTTTTGTTCAAAACCTTTGTTTTCTTATAATATTTGGAAAGTACAAAATAAGGCTTAGGGTTCGTGTTTTAAGGCTAATTTTATCAAAATACTATTTTTCCTTGATCAGTAGTGTCCCTACCAATGACTTGCACCTATTATAAAGTATGATTTAACCTTTGGTTATTTTGGTTGAGAGCTTGTAACCTGCCTGCTGCAGTTTACCATAGCAACAGTAGAAGTCTGCGAATAACAAGAAGAGTGCCCTAAGCCATCCCAATCAGGGCAAAATTTAATCTTTTGTCTTCTAGAATTTTTTATAAAACCACTACACTTACAACACAAACAAGAAGCCAAGAACCATCATCATCATCGATCGCGGCTTCCCAGCAGCCGATCGGTGCTGATTGCGCGCTGACTCTCGCCAGTGCGTGATCTCCCAGCTAACCGTACGCACATAAGGCACGTATGCACTAGATATTGGGCAATTTAAAAACCGAAGGCCGATCGTTGTTTAATTACCCTAGCACAAAACACAACAAGCACACCCACCGATTATGTTTATGCTCATCATCACATCAACATACCGGACCGACATCAACCATGCCAGCACCAAACTAATTTCCCGATGGGGAAATCAAGTCGAGCAGCCACCCTGGCGACGCCCCGGTACTCACTCTCCAATCTCTTATCGGCCGACGCCAACTAGAGCCGTGAGTGATAAAGCGAGGCGCGATCGGTCAGGCAATATAGCCGATCGTCGCCCGCGGATCGTCATCAGTCACTGGTTTATCATAAAGGAGACCGCGTCGATCGTCAACCCGTATAATTTTCCGCCAGACGATCGACCTGAAGAAGAAGTTTAGTTCGAGGAATTTCTGTGGTGAAAACCGTCTCACCAGTGAGGAAGAACAAGGCGTGGAATAATAACCGCACTGGAGTGCGAGGTGCCGCGACACCGTAAATTGGTCGTGGTGGAGAGTGAGGTGGCGTCTACTATCAGCATGGAAAGCATGGCCATGCTGGAGTAGTTGGATAACTTGAGATCGGCCTTCATTTCCTGTTTCACAAGCTGAATTCCATCATGGCTGGAGCCGTGGTGTGGAGCAGTGCGCTGCTGTGCATTCCTGCCGACTGGACGGCGGGGCTAATGCACCGGATGGCCGGCGTTCTCGCCGGTGACCAAGCTGGGTTCTGCCCGGGCAGCAACGTTGTTCCGGATCGTCGGATACACGGGGTCACACACACAGGTTTACACCCGCAACTCTAGTTTTAAGGACGCCAACTAGGTTTAGTTCGCCAATATAGATGTAAGTACGCTAAAATCCCCTCTTTTATTTCTGTGTAGGTTGAATTTATCCTTGTCTTGGGAGGGCTGGTTGATTATCTGGGATTCTGTTGGAATTCGACCCATTTGTATTGTTTGCTGTGTTCTTTTGCATCTGTGCAGGAAATGGCACTCCTGCTATTCAATAGTCCTCCATCTTGTCTCATGCTCACTTTCCCTGGAAATGGGAGGTGACAAGCTTATGAAAAATCTTCAGGTGGGGCAAGTGTACCTTATGGATTTTAGTATGGAAAAAAATACGAATTGCTGCAACAACATATTTAATTGGGAAAAAAATACATAAACGTACTTAAAAACTGATAAACAATTGTTTAAAAAAAGGTGCAGGTGGTTATGTTCTACATGACCAATATGACAAAGAACTTTGTACAAAACTCTAAAAATCATGCTATTTTTATTTATATTTTTTAATTCTTTGCCTATTTATTTAATCCTGAATAATTAATTCTAATTAAATTTATTCAATCAATGGAACCGGTAGAACCTTCCCTCAGGGCCATGGCCACTCCGGGTGTGGCCAATCCTGTCAAAATGGCCATTTTCATCACCAGTATCAAAAACCATGAATTTTGATACCCATATTGTCCCAAGTCGTATGGTTCGATAAATGTCCCCCCGGTAGAACCTTCCCTCAGGGCCATGGCCACTCCGGGTGTGGCCAATCCTGTCAAAATGGCCATTTTAATCACCAGTATCAAAAACCATGAATTTTGATACCCATATTGTCCCAAGTCGTATGGTTCGATAAATGTCCCCCCGATAGAACCTTCCCTCAGGGCAATGGCCACTCCGGGTGTGGCCAATCCTGTCAAAATGGCCATTTTCATTAACAGTATCCAAAACCTTGAATTTTGATACCCATATTGCCTAAGGTCGAATGGTTCGATAAATGTCCCCCTGGTAGAACCTTCCCTCAGGACCATGGCCACTACGGGTGTGGCCAATCCTGTCAAAATGGCCATTTTCATCACCAGTATCAAAAACCATGAATTTTGATACCCATATTGCCCCAAGTCGTATGGTTCGATAAATGTCCCCCCGGTAGAACCTTCCCTCAGGGCCATGGCCACTCCGGGTGTGGCCAATCCTGTCAAAATGGCCATTTTCATCACCAGTATCAAAAACCATGAATTTTGATACCCATATTGTCCCAAGTCGTATGGTTCGATAAATGTCCCCCCGGTAGAACCTCCCTCAGGGCCATGGCCACTCCGGGTGTGGCCAATCCTGTCAAAATGGCCATTTTCATCACCGGTATCAAAAACCATGAATTTTGATACCCATATTGCCCCAAGTCGTATGGTTCGATAAATGTCCCCCCGGTAGAACCTTCCCTCAGGGCCATGGCCACTCCGGGTGTGGCCAATCCTGTCAAAATGGCCATTTTAATCACCAGTATCAAAAACCATGAATTTTGATACCCATATTGTCCCAAGTCGTATGGTTCGATAAATGTCCCCCCGATAGAACCTTCCCTCAGGGCAATGGCCACTCCGGGTGTGGCCAATCCTGTCAAAATGGACATTTTCATTAACAGTATCCAAAACCTTGAATTTTGATACCCATATTGCCTAAGGTCGAATGGTTCGATAAATGTCCCCCTGGTAGAACCTTCCCTCAGGGCCATGGCCACTACGGGTGTGGCCAATCCTGTCAAAATGGCCATTTTCATCACCAGTATCAAAAACCATGAATTTTGATACCCATATTGCCCCAAGTCGTATGGTTCGATAAATGTACCCCCGGTAGAACCTTCCCTCAGGGCCATGGCCACTCCGGGTGTGGCCAATATCCTACCAGTTTGGTCCCAACCCCATTGCCTGAAATCAATCTGGTTTTGATTGTCCGTTCTAACAATATTCGTTAGAACAGAATTCCTCCCAAGTTGGTGCACAACCTGTGTCTTTCAATGTGTGCATGTGTGTGTGAGCAATAAAATTACCACCGTCGATCCGTCTCTGATGGCTTTTCGGTTAAAACTAAAATTGTTCAGAGGCTATCTGTTAGCTTATATAGTCCGCATGAAATGTGGCAACAATGGTGCAACATTCTCGCGTGACAGTTCCAAGAAAGCAGGAGACGAGGCAACATTTGCACCATGTTGCCACATTTCATGCGGACTATATAAGCTAACAGATAGCCTCTGAACAATTTTAGTTTTAACCGAAAAGCCATCAGAGACGGATCGACGGTGGTAATTTTATTGCTCACACACACATGCACACATTGAAAGACACAGGTTGTGCACCAACTTGGGAGGAATTCTGTTCTAACGAATATTGTTAGAACGGACAATCAAAAACCAGATTGATTTCAGGCAATGGGGTTGGGACCAAACTGGTAGGATGGCCACACCAGGCCCCTGAGGGAAGGTTCTACCGGGGGATTTATCGAACCATACATGACAATATAGGTATCAAAATTCATGGTTTTGATACTGGTGATGAAAATGGCCATTTGACAGGATTGGCCACACCCGGTAGCCATTGCACAGTGTTCGGAATGGCAAAATTAAGTGGAATAAATTGATAACTCTTTTATTTGACGTCCTAGCCACATGGTGTCTTCGGAAGAGTTGTTGTACTTGATAAGGGCTATCTTTTGAAGTTATTGTTTGATATTGTTTATTCGTCAAGCTTATGTAGACTACTTACAATTTTCTTACATACTAGATATTATTTCTATTGTACAGATTTTTCGTAGTTCCGGTTTAGACATGTCGAAATGTATGTACTGTGAATTTTCATTATAAAAGCGCATCATTTGATTTAATGGCGAATTTTTAAATAATTTGTCGTGTATGCAGTTATTCTAAAAAGTTGTGAATGTCTAAGAGTACGGCTTGGTTCATGAATACTATTGCGTATTACTGAAAATAATGCTGCTGACTGTATGCGTTGAGAAATAATGTCGTTGATGAAAGAGCATGGCAAATTTACGACGTTCTTGTAATGATTGTATGTTTATGAGCATGCAGCGTGCTTCATACGATGGGAGAGGAAATGCAGTCCAGTTAAGTTTACGTAGTGCGTACAGTAAAATTGTTTTTGGACAGATTCAATACGTGCTTGGTGTACGGCATAGTATGGATTCCAGACGATACTACAGTATTCCAAGAGTGGCCTGACATACGTTATATAGAGTAATTTAATAGTATACGGGTCCTGGAAGTTGAATGCAAAGCGCTTTATAAAGCCTAATGTACTTTTTGCCTTGTTTATTATTGTGTTATAGTGTTCTACAAAAGTTAGTTGTGAGTCTAGGATGACACCCAGATCACGTACTACTTTGCATTTTCTACTGGTTGGTTTCCTAATAATACTGTTATGTTTGGTGTTTCATGTTTTCTGCTGAAGGCAATGGAATTACATTTCTTTACATTCAATTGGAGTAGGCTTTTACTACACCATGTGTAGAAAAGATTAATTTCGTTTTGGAATACATGACTGTCATTGGCATTTCCTATTTCCATATACAATTTCATGTCGTCTGCATATACAAGTACGTTAATTTTTTAAGAATGAAGGAAATGTCGTTTACATACAAGATGAAAAGAAGAGGTCCTAGATGGGATCCTTGCGGAACCCCAGAGGTGACGTGAATTGATTCCGATAGTACATTTTGGAAGCGAACAATTTGTTCGCGCTTAGTCAAATATGACTTAAGCCATTCCAAAAGATTCGGTTGAATTCCAATTTTCTGCAGTTTGAAGATTAATAATGGTATGTCGATTCTGTCAAATGCCTTACTAAAGTCTGTGTAAATTGCTTCTACGAAATTGCGATTATGCATTGCATTCAGTGTAAAATTTACAAATTCTAAAAGGTTGGTGCTAGTAGAGCGGCCTTTAAAAAAGCCGTTCTGTTTACATGTGATGCGGTTTTTACTTGCTGAAAGATTTTTTCATTTATAATAGATTCGAAAAGTTTTGGAATGCAAGACAAAGGGCAATTCCGCGATAATTACGTATGTCTGATTTTGGGCCTGACTTGAAAATAGGCACCAAAAAGACTTTTCCATGTTTGTGGGAATTTTCCAGTATTTATTGACATGTTGAAAAGATGATGCAGTGGATATGTCAATTCTTCTGCAAGGTTCTTTAGGAATGCAGGTGCTATTCCGTCGGGTCCTGGTCCTTTTGATGAGTCTAAGTCCTTCAATGCCTGGCGTACTTCCGTTTCTGACAAAGAATTGACTGAGACGTCATTTGCAAATTCCGGTATATATGAAAAGTAGTCGCGGTCGCGGTCTTCTTCGGAAAATGAGGTGTATACTTCTTTGAAAAATTTTGAAAAAAGATTGCAAATTTCTTTTGAGTTACTGCCTACATTTTCGTCCAGTTGCATTTGCGATGGGAAGTTACTACTTTTGGATTTGGATTTTACGTAATTAAAGAAATTTTTCGGGCATGATTTGACTTCAGATTCGACTTTACTATTATATTCTTCGTTGGCAGAATTGAGTGCCGAAAAAAAATGGTCGGAAATATTTAGATAATTCAGAAGATTTGTGTCATTTGTATTGTTTCTGTATAGTTTGTAGGCTTTTGTTTTCTGTTTTTAAATTTCTTAGTTGTGGAGTGAACCACACTGGGTATTTATTGCCTGTGTTATTACGTCGTCTTCTTTTAGTAGGTACGGTTTCAGATGTTATAGTGTTCATTTCCGTATAGAATTTTCCTACTAATTCGTCGACATTTCCTTCATTATTAAATAAATTTTGCCAGTCAATTGCAAGTAGTTTACGTTTGGCTTCTACAAAGTTTGTTTTATTGTATTCCAGGACTTCTTCATATTCCCAGTCAATGGGCAAAGTGTTTTTATGGACATAAATAGAATATTCAATTGCTGTATGGAAGACTTCATTCTTCCAAAGGGGTTACAGATTCTTGTACATGAAAGTCTTCAATACAGTTAGTGAATAAAAGGTCTAAAAATGAATTTCTTTGGTTTTTACATGATTGATTTGGAAAAGTCCATAATTTGCAATATTGTCAAAGAGAAAATGCAAAGTTTCATTTTCCCCAATGACTGGGAGAATTGCTTCATTTTCTTGGTCAGATATAAATTCGACTTTGCTTTGATTAAAGTCGCCATAAATGTGAAGTTTTACTTCCGGTTCCATTTTTGATGTTATGATTTCTACTGTTTTAAAGAATAGTTCATACGACTGTTTATTGGCATGGTCCGGCGGAAAGTATACACGGTTATGACCTTCCAGGGTGTCAACCATAATTAACTTTGTTGGATGACGTTGTAGGGCTTTGGTGTCTTGGGCAAAGTTGCAGAGGAGAAAAATTCATGAAGGTTGGTCGAAGGCGCCAAATTTGTAGCTCTTAATCTACTCGAGATATACGCCAGTTTTGCAAAAATGGTCCAAAAAGCACTTTTCTGAGACAACTTGAAATTTTAGCGTTTTAGCGGCCTACTAGGTTCTGAAGAGTTGTTTATGACATAAAATTATTTATATATCTTTGCCGAGGACAGCAAAATGTTGTGAGCCTTTATTGAGGAGTTATAACCATTTTTAAGTGGAGGGAGCGGTCCACTATGGTACATTGGGTGGCCAAGTTTCAAAAAAGTGACCTTCTCCAAATATTTTTTGGTATTTTTTCTCGAAAGTAAACATTCTAACTAAGAAAAATCCAAATTTTCAAAGCTCTAAGTTTGTTCATTACGGAGATACGCAAGCTGAAATTCAAAAAATGGAGTAAAAAACAAGCGTTTTTCGTAAAAAAGGCTGATTGTTTAATTTTAACATAGCTCAGCCATTTTAAATGTTTTATTAGGACAAATATACATCGTTGGAAAGGTAATGAGATAAGCTTTGAAACTATTAATAGATAAAATGTTGTTTCCAAACCAAAAACTGAAGTTTTCATCGAATAATTGGAGCATTTTTTGACAAATCATATTTTTTGTGTTTGTTAATCGAGTACTTTTTGCTAACCGATGCTAAACATGAAACTAAGATCACTTGAAAGATTGGATTATAATCTAACATTGCTGAAATTTCCAGCCTGCGATTTTTTGCGTTTTCGGAGATATGCCATTTTGAACATTTACGTTTTATCAAAATTTGCTGCAATCTACATATGCGCCCGTTTATTTCACTTGCTTTGCTACCTACTTCGTGGGCATCGTCGCTTCAAAATCAATACCTGGTTTCAAGAAGTTCGAAATGACTTTATTGGAATTTTCTGTTGCCTACATTTAAAATTGAGTACCTTAGTCAAAATAAGGTATTCGTACCGAAGTTTCTCAAGCGAAACTGGAGAATCTCAGTTTGATACCGAAAAAGTATTCAGCAAAATGTTGACTTAGCATGATGAATTTCTGCGATCAATCCATGAAACTGATCCACATTTAAGTTCTATGTTGGTTAGTACAAAACATCATAAAAAGTACCTTTAACATATCCTGTAGCTGTCACAAACTCTATAATCAAATGAATTTTAAGAATATGGTTTGTATTTTATCGTTTTACTTCATAATTAATATTGTGGATAAAATTAATTTTTCTGTTATTTGATTTAACAATTAAAATATTCGCAATTTATGCCCATAAGGGTGGGAGGGGATGGGGGTGGTCTCAAGTTATACGGCAGGGACTCACAAAAGAAACACACAGCAGGAAATAATAAATATTTGACTTAAAATGAATTTATTACGCTTAACAAAAATTTGTTGGTGGGGAGGAGGAGAGGGTGAAAGAAAGAGGAGGGAGGGTTGTGTCCTCAAAGTGGGGTGGGAGCTTATCCATAATTTAATAATATAAACTTGCAATATAATATATATGCAATTCTGTTTCACTTGCAAATGTATGAAAAGACTATTTATTATAAACAATCAACTATTGAAAAACATGAAAAGTCATAAAAATCGACGTATATCATTTCAATACCATACAATTACCTAAATTTGTATCAAAAAAACATTTAAAAAGCAAAAAAATAATTTGGCCGCCTGTTTGTATGGAGATGGCCCATAGTGCGGTCGTGGCTGAATGGTTACGATGTTCGCTTTATAAGCGAATGGTTCTGGGTTCGATACCCATCTGCTCCCAACGAGAAAGTTCTGGACTCATTGAATTTGGAATTAATGAAAAAACTTCAGCTCACGGCGGGGTTCGATCCCCTGTCCTTAGGATTGGCAAGCAAAATGCTTTCCACTTTACCGTGGAGCATTAGTAGCTTTAGTAGGACTTAGACTGATATAGTTGAATCCAAGAAACGGACGAGAATAAAGTTGAATGCAAGTTGAATATCAGAACATACAAGAATGCATTGCATTGCATGCATGCAGGCGCATTTGAAATGAACCTACATTACCTCGTTATAAATAGCCTGGGCGACTGCTAGAATTCATCCAATAAGAGATGAGAAGAATTGAAAGCATTCCCATTAGAAATGAGAACACACGAAGAATTCGAACAACAATGCCAACGGTCGTTACCACTCGCCTAGGTGGCTCCTCAGACCATTCACCTTCCAAAAACCGTCCAACTCCAAGCGAAACTTACTTGAGGATACCGTGGAGATTTTCCCTTAATACTCTGAAAAAGTGGAGCATCAACACGTCCCGTCTTCCAAATCCCTATCCTTGTCCCTGGTGCGCGGTGGAGATGGGAGCGGCCGGCAATGGACGGCTGCCATGGTGGTGAGAATCTGGTTCAGGTGGAATTGGTTCTATTCCCAATTATCGATTCCTAGGCAACTTGGGCTTAGACAATCATCACATCACATGGCGAAAATCCAGTCTGCAATCCGCTAAAATCACCGTCTCCTAGCGAAGCGAAGCGAAGCGAAGCGAAGCGAGTTATAACCATTTTTAAGTGATTTTGAGCCTATTTTCAAGTTGCAATGTTTTCAAAATGGCGCATTTTGGCGCAAAACCGAATAATGCACCTGAAAGTACACACTTTCCACTACATTTCCTGAAAATATCTCCGTATTTATTGGTGTATATTTTCAGATATCTCAATTTGAATTTTCCGATTTTTAATCAATTTATTTATAAATGTTTTTCGAAATCATAATGAATACAAAGTGAAAATGAAAGTGGGATCGCAGCAATCCTTGGTCGCGGGGGGGTCTGACAAGAATTTGCGCTCCGCGTTTTTTTGTTTCTCCTCGTTTCGAATTTTTATCGTGACGTTTTACGGTTCGCGATTTTTAAACTTTCCGGCGGAACAGTTCCGTGCGAAGTTCTTTCGGTAGTGTAGTGTACTGGGTGGATTTTCCAAGTTTTTATTGTTGTAAAGTTGTGAAAATTGCTGAGGAAAATGTTGAAGGAGTTGAGAAGTGAGTGAAGGGGCGGGAGTAGGCAACGTTTGCTGAGATTGGCGGCTCGATTTCTGAGCGGCTAAAAATGCAGGCGGCTCGAGAAGTTGCCGGATTCGTGACGAAATAGCGTTTGACGGATGATGCTGCTTTTCGGGTGAGAAACTTCCAATTGGAAATATGGAGCAGCTGTGACCAGGGATGGTATTTTCTCATTTCCTCGCCGATGGCCGAGGCTTTTAGATATCGTCCCTCGCTCAAATCATCAAATTTTCGGCGTTCTCCCAAAACTGCATCAAGAGAGCGAAGCGAAAACGACGCCGATGAAATAGCGAGCAACGAACATACCGATGCGTAAGACGGAAAAAATCTCTCACACAGCCAGTCCTCGCTCAAAAAGCAAGAGAAAGAGCAATCGTGAAATTCTCGCCCGTAAGCCCTGTAGAAATGAGTTCATTTGTGCGTGAGCTCCAGTGTATGTATACAGCAATTTCGTGTGCGTGTCTCTCCGGTTGGAACGATAGTTCCATCGGAGCCAGCGAAGAGTATTTCTCGTCGATGTGATGGGCTTTCGATATTCGCGACAGCAAGCCGACCATCACTCGGCTGCGAAAGAAGAGAAGTTTTAAGAGACGAACGCACCGAAATATGCATCAATGATAGTGCGATGGTGATGGTTTACCTACCCTGGCTGTGACTGACTGGTTACGGTGTTCGCTTTGTAAGCGAATGATCCTGGGTTCGATTCCCATCTGCTCCAAACGAGAAAGATCAGGAAATATGAATTTTGAAACTCTAAACATGAACGAAACATCAAAGTCGCTCGAACCGGGGTTCGATCCCCCGTCCTTTGGATTGGTAGAATTAGGAATACTACTACTACAAACTATATACGAGCTGGGTCTTTGTCCATTTGACAAGGACTCGGAAGTGCTAAATAACGTTTGAATCCGATTGATGCAAACGTTCTTTAGGCGGGGCTTGTCGATTCAAGCTGAAGTACCTCGCGCACGGCTAGCCTGCGTAGAAATGGGTCACCGAAACTCGGCAGAGCTAACACCTGCCAAATGCTATGCGAGTTATTTGCATGTATAGGATTTAAAATCTAAATTCATGGAAACAACTCAATTTGTAAGAAGCGACCGCGTGGTCCCGTTTGGTTGGTTGCACACAAACACACACACACACACACACACACACACACACACACACACACACACACATAATGAATACAAAGTGAAAATCGGTAAATTGAAGGGTAAATTGATCGATTTTATGGAAATTACATTGTCTATGAAAAATACGACAACCTTTCCAGAGTGACCAAATATAAAAAAATACTTAATTTTGAATACGAACAATTATTTAAAATTTTCACTTACATTAATTTTGGGAAAAACATGTATTTATTCATAATTTTAAAATGTGTATCATAATTTTAAGCATGAACAATGTTTTACTGCGGGCGTCAATAATTAGAGTTCACGCGCGATGATACGACCGTAAGATAATGGTCGCATGACAGCCGCAAGACAACCGCAGCACAAATTTTTGGCTGTTGTCAAAGGTTGCCTTGAGTTTTGAGCTGACTTTTGGAAAATATTCAAAACAAACCCATGTGTAAGCTTAGTCTCTAATATCAGTGGGATTTCTTTCATTTTATTCCTTTAGCACAGAACGACACAATTTTCACTCTAAAATATATATTCTAAGATTTTTCTTAATCTTATTTTAACGTTTTCACTATGCTTCTAAGATATGCCCCGTGGCATTTTGGTTGAATCTGTGCATCGTAGCACTTACACCGAAATAATCAACTCCAACTCCCAACTGCAACTCTCTCCTAATTTCAACTCCCTCCTAATTTCAACTACCTCCTAATTCCAACTACCAATTTCAACTCTCTCCTAATTTCAACTACCCTGATTCTAAATCTAACTTAGGCTTTTATACTCCGAAGCGTTTTTAGTCAAGACGCATGCGCAATATTCATCTCTACGGGAGTAGCTCAGCCACGTGCGTTTTGACTACACCGCGTTGATCTTGAAATCTTTCTGCTCGAAAATTCTCAGCAGGGATTCTGGCAGAGTTCATGACACTTCTGTTTTCGCTTTGTGCTTTTCCTTCCATCCTCCTACTGTGTTTATTTATATCTTAACCTACGTGCTCCTAGAAATATGACACTTGACTCGTGTCAACATGTGTTAATGAGTGCATCTGAAGATGTTGCACTTCGTCTGATTGTAAAGACCAATGTACTTCTGACAAATTCTTCCCTGTTGGTCGAACTAAAAATCTAAATTTATATTCTGATTAACTGAGGGTCGCTACACCCAGTTGACAGTCAATCAGAATTTCAGTTCAACTTGCTGATTTTTACACTGTGGTAATAAGGCGGCAATAATCTCCTGTCACTCACAGCGAAGGAGAAACGTGATTTTATCTCGCAATAAGCAATATTAAAATCGATCAATTTACCCTTTCAATTTACCGATTATTACCACGTTTCAATCAGATTCCGCTTAAAAATTATAAATAAATTGATTAAAAACCGTCAAATTCAAATCGAGATACAGTGAACTCTCTCGTTGTCGATATTGAAGGGACCATCGAGAGCAGGAGTTATGAAATTATAGAACAAAAATCAAAGCAATCTATTTGAAGGGACTGAAAAATTTATTGACAGCTGGAGTAATATTGATATCGAGAAGATCGACAACGAGAGAGTCCACTGTATCTCTAAATCGACACCGATAGACACGGAGATATTTTCAGGAAATGTATTTGAAAGTACACTTCCAGGTGCATTATTCGGTTTTGCGCCAAAATGCGCCATTTTGAAAACATTGCAACTTGAAATTAGGCTCAAAATCACTTAAAAATGGTTATAACTCCTCAACAAAGGCACACAACATTTTGCTGTCCTCGGCAAAGATATATAATTTTATGTCATAAACAACTCTTCAGAACCTAGTAGGCCGCTAAAACGCTAAAATTTCAAGTTATCTCAGAAAAGTGCTTTTTGGACCATTTTTGCAAAACTGGCGTATATCTCGAGTAGATTAAGAGCTACAAATTTGGCGCCTTCGACCAACCTTCATGAATTTTCTCCTCTGCAACTTTGCCCAAGACACCAAAGCCCTACAACGTCATCCAACAAAGTTAATTATGGTTGACACCCTGGAAGGTCATAACCGTGTATGTCAATAACTTCAAAAGATAGCCCTTATCAAGTACAACAACTCTTCCGAAGACACCATGTGGCTAGGACGTCAAATAAAGAGTTATCAATTTATTCCACTTAATTTTGCCATTCCGAACACTGTGCAATGGCCACTCCGGGTGTGGCCAATCCTGTCAAAATGGCCATTTTCATCACCAGTATCAAAAACCATGAATTTTGATACCCATATTGCCCCAAGTCGTATGGTTCGATAAATGTCCCCCCGGTAGAACCTTCCCTCAGGGCCATGGCCACTACGGGTGTGGCCAATCCTGTCAAAGTGGCCATTTTCACCACCAGTATCAAAAACCATGAATTTTGATACCCATATTGCCCCAAGTCGTATGGTTCGATAAATGTCCCCCCGGTAGAACCTTCCCTCAGGGCCATGGCCACTACGGGTGTGGCCAATCCTGTCAAAATGGCCATTTTCACCACCAGTATCAAAAACCATGAATTTTGATACCCATATTGCCCCAAGTCGTATGGTTCGATAAATGTACCCCCAGTAGAACCTTCCCTCAGGGCCATGGCCACTACGGGTGTGGCCAATCCTGTCAAAGTGGCCATTTTCATCACCAGTATCAAAAACCATGAATTTTGATACCCATATTGCCCAAGTCGTATGGTTCGATGAATGTCCCCGGTAGAACCTTCCCTCAGGGCCATGGCCACTACGGGTGTGGCCAATCCTGTCAAAGTTGCCATTTTCACCACCACTATCAAAACCATGAATTTTGATACCCATATTGCCCCAAGTCGTATGGTTCGATAAATGTCCCCCCGGTAGAACCTTCCCTCAGGGCCATGGCCACTACGGGTGTGGCCAATCCTGTCAAAATGGCCATTTTCACCACCAGTATCAAAAACCATGAATTTTGATACCCATATTGCCCCAAGTCGTATGGTTCGATAAATGTACCCCCAGTAGAACCTTCCCTCAGGGCCATGGCCACTACGGGTGTGGCCAATCCTGTCAAAGTGGCCATTTTCATCACCAGTATCAAAAACCATGAATTTTGATACGCATATTGCCCAAGTCGTATGGTTCGATAAATGTCCCCCCGGTAGAACCTTCCCTCAGGGCCATGGCCACTACGGGTGTGGCCAATCCTGTCAAAGTGGCCATTTTCATCACCAGTATCAAAAACCATGAATTTTGATACCCATATTGCCCCAAGTCGTATGGTTCGATAAATGTCCCCCGGTAGAACCTTCCCTCAGGGCCATGGCCACTACGGGTGTGGCCAATCCTGTCAAAGTGGCCATTTTCATCACCAGTATCAAAAACCATGAATTTTGATACCCATATTGCCCCAAGTCGTATGGTTCGATAAATGTCCCCCCGGTAGAACCTTCCCTCAGGGCCATGGCCACTACGGGTGTGGCCAATCCTGTCAAAGTGGCCATTTTCATCACCAGTATCAAAAACCATGAATTTTGATACCCATATTGCCCAAGTCGTATGGTTCGATAAATGTCCCCGGTAGAACCTTCCCTCAGGGCCATGGCCACTACGGGTGTGGCCAATCCTGTCAAAGTGGCCATTTTCATCACCAGTATCAAAAACCATGAATTTTGATACCCATATTGCCCAAGTCGTATGGTTCGATAAATGTCCCCCGGTAGAACCTTCCCTCAGGGCCATGGCCACTCCGGTGTGGCCAATCCTGTCAAAGTGGCCATTTTCATCACCAGTATCAAAAACCATGAATTTTGATACCCATATTGCCCAAGTCGTATGGTTCGATAAATGTCCCCCCGGTAGAACCTTCCCTCAGGGCCATGACCACTACGGGTGTGGCCAATCCTGTCAAAGTGGCCAGTTTCACCACCAGTATCAAAAACCATGAATTTTGATACCCATATTGCCCCAAGTCGTATGGTTCGATAAATGTCCCCCCGGTAGAACCTTCCCTCAGGGCCATGGCCACTCCGGGTGTGGCCAATCCTGTCAAAGTGGCCATTTTCATCACCAGTATCAAAAACCATGAATTTTGATACCCATATTGCCCCAAGTCGTATGGTTCGATAAATGTCCCCCCGGTAGAACCTTCCCTCAGGGCCATGGCCACTACGGGTGTGGCCAATCCTGTCAAAGTGGCCATTTTCATCACCAGTATCAAAAACCATGAATTTTGATACCCATATTGCCCAAGTCGTATGGTTCGATAAATGTACCCCAGTAGAACCTTCCCTCAGGGCCATGGCCACTACGGGTGTGGCCAATCCTGTCAAAGTGGCCATTTTCATCACCAGTATCAAAAACCATGAATTTTGATACCCATATTGCCCAAGTCGTATGGTTCGATAAATGTCCCCCGTAGAACCTTCCCTCAGGGCCATGGCCACTCCGGGTGTGGCCAATCCTGTCAAAATTGCCATTTTCATCACCAGTATCAAAAACCATGAATTTTGATACCCATATTGCCCCAAGTCGTATGGTTCGATAAATGTCCCCCCGGTAGAACCTTCCCTCAGGGCCATGGCCACTACGGGTGTGGCCAATCCTGTCAAAATGGCCATTTTCACCACCAGTATCAAAAACCATGAATTTTGATACCCATATTGCCCCAAGTCGTATGGTTCGATAAATGTACCCCCAGTAGAACCTTCCCTCAGGGCCATGGCCACTCCGGGTGTGGCCAATCCTGTCAAAATGGCCATTTTTATCACCAGTATCAAAACCATGAATTTTGATACCCATATTGCCCCAAGTCGTATGGTTCGATAAATGTCCCCCGGTAGAACCTTCCCTCAGGGCCATGGCCACTCCGGGTGTGGCCAATATCCTACCAGTTTGGTCCAAACCCCATTGCCTGAAATCATTCTTTTTTCAGTGTCCGTTCTAACAATATTCGTTAGAACAGAATTCCTCCCAAGTTGGTGCACAACCTGTGTCTTTCAATGTGTGCATGTGTGTGTGAGCAATAAAATTACCACCGTCGATCCGTCTCTGATGGCTTTTCGGTTAAAACTAAAATTGTTCAGAGGCTATCTGTTAGCTTATATAGTCCGCATGAAATGTGGCAACATGGTGCAAATTTTGCCTCGTCTCCTGCTTTCTTGGAACTGTCACGCGAGAATGTTGCGCCATTGTTGCCACACTTCATTCGTTGCTGACCCCTTCCGCAGTACCAAGCATGCAACATTTTCGTAACGCGCGACATTTTTCGTTTTCTGGATTGACACCTCACCAGAATAGAGCCCTTAGGACAAAGTTCTTTGTCAAAAAGGCCATACAAAATATAGTGGTATTATGAAAATTTACTATTTATCATCTAAGTAATTACGATCAAATTTCTTATAAAATATTCGCAATTCGCAATTTTCAGTGTAAGAACGGGCCTTGACCGATCTTATGCACTAGGTTCCCGACGAACACGCACTGCCCTTACACCTACATCTCACCCTTGCTCTGAGTCAGTACGAGCAACACGCTAGAACACGCTTTGAGTGTTCATGCCAGGCATGCACACCTTCTTTTCCGGTTACGCATTTTAACTCGGCCGGGGTGGTACATAGCGTAGGTTTTGATGTAAGTATTGCGGATTTCAGAGATTTTTAGACAATCGTGTAATTTGTGGAAAGCTCTCCAACAAAGTGCACACCTCAAACTGCAGCAGAAAAAACTATCCAAGACACACACCCTAGTTTGAAACGGTTCTAAAGTGGTCGAAAGCAACAAAGCTCAGTCGAGACACGCACCACTCTAGTCGAGAGGGGAAGGGGGGAAGGGGTAGATTTCAAGTGTGCAAATATTTGGTGTGCAGATATTATTTGCAAGGGTGGAGAATTTGGTGCAAAGTGTGCAATATAAGCGCCTAACCATTTATAGTGTGCCTATCCACTTTCATTAAAGCAAAATCTGTTTTATTTTTAGATTGAATTCAAAAACTAATTGTTGTTTTACTGTGTATTGTTTTCTCCCGAAATCTTTCTTTGTGTTGAGTCGTGTTGATATGTTGCTATTTCTTGTGTCGTGGTGTTTTGTTATAATTTTTGGTCCTAAGCATGTTTTAAAAGTTTACCAAAAGTACAATAGTAATATTTGTGTTAATCCTTTAACCATACCATAAATTGAGTAAGGGCTCAAACCTCACTTGTTTGAAAAAAGGGTGAAGATTGAAAATAATAGACAGTAAAAGAGAATACATTTTATATAAATCAAGAATTAATAGTAGAAGTATGATGAGCGTATTTTAAAGAATAAAAATGAGAAGCTGGATGTATTAGATGTAAAATTAGACAATAGTTGATAAATAGAGATAAAAAAAACAAGCTTAGATTATAGTAATGATAATTTATATGACAGATAAAGAATTATTCAAAGAAATAAATTCGCAATAAAATCAAAAAAAGATTAGGCAAATGATAAATAGACTTGATATTATTAGTACATTAAGGAAAATTATATTTTTAAGGGAAAAAAATTTGTTAAAACCGTATCAATTGGTAAAAAGAGTGGAAAAGCTTTGAGAGATAAGAGAATCAATAGTTATTAAAATCAAAATCAGATGATGGATATTAAGTAAAAGAATCAATGAAGAAGTGAGAATCACTAGAGAAAATAAAAATAGGAGATATGAGGTAGCTGAGAATGAAGAGAAGAGAAACCCCGTTGTGCGATGTTTCAGGTACATCCACAGCAGTTGACTCAACATACTGCGAATCAAAACAATACCGTCTACAATCACAAATTACTTCCGTTTCCCACATTGTCGCGCCCCTTTCTTTCAGCCGTCTCGACTCTGACCCGCGGTGGTCAAAGGTTTACGATCCGTTTCCACAGGCCACCAGCTAGGTCATCATGAAAACCAAGCCAACGTGGAGTTAAGAAAATAGAACACTTGCAAGGAACCAGAGCTGTACTATTCTGATCAAGATAATTCGAATGATCTAACAGAGCTACGGATGTAGTTAGTTGCGCTCCTTCCAGGATGTTCCTTACCGGGACGTCAACCGAAGTCTGGGTCATGTCTCTATTTGATAATAAAAGAGGTTCGGATGGCTTACAGGAGGATAATTGAAACACGTGTGTTACGTTTAGAGCGGTTGTTTAAAGACTACGATTTATTGCAAATAAAGTAAATGAGAACAGCTGCTGACAGTTCTGTTGGCTCAGTAGCGCGCAAAGGTAATGGGGCAGTGGTTGCCATCTCAACAGATAGCAGTTCAATTGTTAGCAAATTAACATGTTGTTTCATGCATTGTTCCTCTTGCCCCACTAGTTGAGTAGAACGCATGGAAAATCAAAAATTTTAATCCCAATTTTTTCACTTTAAAAAACAAGATTTTTAAAAGTTTCTTATACAAAAACAAAAATCCAATATTTGGAATTTAACAGAAACTCCTATAAGCTTAAGCAAAACGAAAACGAAACGAAAAACCTAGCCTAGAAAAGGTTGAGAACCTGCCGATGTAGGCGATAAACTGAATGTCGTGTAAAAAACCCGATTTAATATCACCAGAGGTGAAATAGAGCCTTTCTTACTAAATGATGAAACTCCGAGAAATATATTGGTGCAATTATTTTTTCAAAAACATAATGATACCATCCAGTGAGAATTTTACCTAAAGCTTCGAATCTTTTAAGGCTGAACCTCAAATGCCATTTTTTTTTAATTTCAGAAGTACATTATTTGTCGCAAGACATTTAAATTTAAATAAGAAAAACATATTGGATTGACATTATTAGAAAAAAAATAAAGGGTACTCAGTCTATAATGTTAGTCTATGATTAACTTAAAAAAAATATGTATCGCTATTGCACTTTGTCGATCAATTAGGAGAAGCCAGAAAGAACACTTTCACGCGCAGCGTAAAACGCGCAAGCGTAAAAGCGCTGGCGTTGAAGCTTCGACTTGACGACTTGACGACTTGACGACTTGACGACTTGACGACTTGACGACTTGACGACTTGCCGACTTGACGACTTGACGACTTGACGACTTGACGACTTGACGACTTGACGACTTGACGAGCTTTCGAGCGAGAACGAGCCGGGACTTCGAATTTGATGTTCAGTATATGATTTTGTATAAATCCAAAAATTTAATAGGAAAAATAGGGTAAAAATAAGACGAAAAACACTAAAATCGCTATATCTCTGGAAATACATTTTGGAAAAGCTTCAAATTTTGGGCCCAAACAATTTATGGCGCATGTTTTCGAATGGCTTTTTGTTTGAAACTGAATTCTTTAAATTTGATAGTGTTATCTGTAAAATAGTCCAAAAATACCTCTAAAATGGCATTGACCACATTTACTGGTCGAAAATTGTGAATCGAAAAATAAAATGTTCGTCTCCGATCCCACGGCTACAGATCTGGCTTTTAAAAATTGTGGGTTTTACGAGCGGTTTTCCAGTGATGGAAGACACAAATTTTTAAGAGCGGATACAGACATCGGCCATGTATTTCAGAAAAGAGCTCTCAAAAATCAGACTTTGAGTTCCAGGTTTCGGGCCAAAATTCAATCGAAAGAGCGCATCTAAACCTTCAATTTTAGTAATAGGATTTTTTCCTGGGACGAATCCTCGCCGTGCACGAATTTTTTTAGATTTCTGAAAAAAGCGTTTTTCCAAAAGCAAACCTTAAACCTTTCTTTTGTAAGAAAGGCAAAAAGTCAAACGCTCTCAAATAAAAGTGCGGAATCCAATCGATGTAAAATTTGCTGAGAAGTTTGATCGAGTCGTGAACACTCAGTTAGAAAGATAAATTTAAGTGAAATCACAAATAAATCCTTGGGGAGAATTATTCTGAATGACCCCTTACCTTTTTGAGAATTTACTCTGTATATAAAGAAAAATCATACAGCTATAACTTTTGAACCAACCGTCTGATCAATACCAAAATTTACTCGAATACAATTCATACCAAATGCTTTCGATCGAGAATGGGCTGGGTCTTTGAATTTGATGTTCAGTATATGATTTTGTATAAATCCAAGAATTTAATAGGAAAAAATAGGGTAAAAATAAGACGAAAAACACTAAAACCGCTATATCTCTGGAAATACATTTTGGAAAAGCTTCAAATTTTGGGCCCAAACAGTTTATGGCGCATGTTTTCGAATGGCTTTTTGTTTGAAACTGAATTCTTTAAATTTGATAGTGTTATCTGTAAAATAGTCCAAAAATACCTCTAAAATGGCATTGACCACATTTACTGGTCGAAAATTGTGAATCGAAAAATAAAATGTTCGTCTCCGATCCCACGGCTACAGATCTGGCTTTTAAAAATTGTGGGTTTTACGAGCGGTTTTCCAGTGATGGAAGACACAAATTTTTAAGAGCGGATACAGACATCGGCCATATATTTCAGAAAAAGAGCTCTCAAAAATCAGACTTTGAGTTCCGGGTTTCGGGCCAAAATTCAATCGAAAGAGCGCATCTAAACCTTCAATTTAGTAATAGGATTTTTTCCTGGGATGAATCCTCGCCGTGCACGATTTTTTTAGATTTCTGAAAAAGCGTTTTCCAAAAGCAAACCTTAAACCTTTCTTTTGTAAGAAAGGCAAAAGTATTGATTCGCAATTCGCAATTTTCAGTGTAAGAACGGGCCTTGACCGATCTTATGCACTAGGTTCCCGACGAACACGCACTGCCCTTACACCTACATCTCACCCTTGCTCTGAGTCAGTACGAGCAACACGCTAGAACACGCTTTGAGTGTTCGTGCCAGGCATGCACACCTTCGATTGTGTCACGTTCCCCAGAAAACCATTCCCCCGAATACCATTCCCCAGAAATCCATTTCCCAGAATGAACCGTTCCCTAGAAAACCATTCCCCAGAATGTACTATTCCCCAGAAAACTAATCCCCAGAATGTACCGTTCCCCAGAAATATTTATCACGGTTATTATTATTTCCAAAATTTCCAAAATTTTCCAAATTTCCAAAATTACCAAAATTTCAAAATTTCCAAAATTTTAGATTTTTTTTTTGAAATTTCAAAATTTTAATAATTTCTTTTCATTTTTATTTTGATTTTTAAATTTAAAATTTTTAGATTTTTTTCAAATTTTGAAATTTTTTGGGACAATTTACGATTGTAATATTTAGATCGAGAAATCTCGATCGTGATGCGAGAAATAAAGATTGAAATATTACGCCCGGGTGCAATAATCACCACGTTAACTTGTGTCAGCAGTTATTACAAGGCTAGAAAGTTTTCCCTTCATTAAAGAAGGGAAAACTCTACTGACTGACATAAGTTGAATTTTACCTTTAAAAGGAGGAGAGTTTCCCCTTCTTTGATTTAAATTTCTTCTTTAATCTTTAATCTTCTTTAATTTTAATTTTAAAAGCATTTGTTTTCATTGCAAAATAAAAATACCATTACCGGAAAAACAAAAATAAGAAACTGCAATTTATTCGGTATTTCTATAACTAAATGTGTTATAATGACTGAAAAAGAAGGGAAAATTTCTTAGAATAATAGAACGAGTCATAGGCCGAATTTACATTTTTTGTTATTTTCTCAAGAATTGTTGTCAAAAAAGAAAATAAATTTCTTGGCATGGATAAAATTATTAAGTCCAATTTTTATATTTTCTAAGAATTTCCTAAAAATCTAATACTTGAAATTGATTGTGTCACGTTCCCCAGAAAACCATTCCCGAAAACCATTCCCCAGAAAACCGTTCCCCAGAAAACCATTCCCCAGAATGTACCATTTCCCAAAAACTATTCCCAGAATGTACCATTTCCCAGAAAACCATTCCCCAGAAAAGTTTCTTTCTCGAAAAATCAAAGTAGTTTCAAATTTTAGTTTGTTTGAAATTTCTTAGAAAATATAAAAATTGGACAAGTTTATTTTATCCATGCCAAGAAATTTTCCTTTTTTGACAACAATTCTTGAGAAAATAACAGAAAATGTTAATTCGGCTTATGACTCGTTCTATTATTCTAAGAAATTTTCCTTCTTTTTCTTTTTATTTCTTGTTTCCGTGAATGCTATTTTTAGTTTTGCAAAGAAGAAAAATGTTTGATAAATTAAAATATGATTATGGGTGTCGTTGGTATAATTCCATTTGACATATTGGACCTTTGGCATATTGCTCATTTTGCATGATGATTTAAATTTTCTAAATTTGATTTAAGGTGACAAAAATTTAATTTATTATTTTGGAAGAAGAAAACTCTCTTGACTTACAAGATAAATTTTCCTTCTTTTAAGGTCTCCTGGCACAAGTTGAATTTCACCTTCTTTAAAGAAGGGAAAACTGTCTTGACTTGTGATATCTGATAACAGAAGTTGAATTTTCGCTTTAAAGTTTTTTTTCTTGTATTCTTTCTTGTTTCCATAAGGAAAAACTCTCTTGACTAGTGACAACAAGTTTAAAAAGTTGTGTAAGTGGTCAAGTATTTTTTCCCTTACTTAAAGAATGGAAAATTAAACCCGTGTCAGCAGTTTTAATAACAAGGCTATAATTTTTTCCCTTCCTTAAAGAAGGGAAAACTCTCCTCCTCCTTTTAAAGGTAAAATTCAACTTATCAGTCAGTAAAGTTTTCCTTTCTTTAAAGAAGGAAAACTTTCTAGCCTTGTAATAACTGCTGACACAAGTAAACGTGGCGGAATTTTGAAAATTTTGGAAATTTTTGAAATTTTTGAAATTTTGGAATTATAGGAAATTTTGGAAATTTTGGAAATTTTGGAAATTTTGGGAATTTGGAAAATTTGGAAAATTTTAAAAATTTTGAAAACATTCAGAAATTTTGAAAATTTTGGATTTTTTTTTGAAATTTTTGAAATATTTATAATCACCACGATAAAGATTTCTGGGGAACGGTACATTCTGGGGAATGGTTTTCTGGGGAATAGTACATTCTGGGGAATGGTTTTCTGGGAACGGTTCATTCTGGGGAATTGATTTCTGGGAATGGTATTCGGGGGAATGGTTTTCTGGGGAACGTGACACAATCCTTGAAATTACTTTGCTTCAATTCCTAATATTTTTCGAGAAAAAAACTTTTCTGGGGAATGGTTTTCTGGGAAATGGTACATTCTGGGGAATTGTTTTCTGGGAAATGGTACATTCTGGGAAATGGTTTTCTGGGGAACGGTTTTCTGGGGAATGGTTTTCGGGGGAATGGTTTTCTGGGGAACGTGACACAATCACACCTTCTTTTCCGGTTACGCATTTTAACTCGGCCGGGGGTGGTACATTACGTAGGGTTTGATGTAAGTATAAGCGCCTAATCATTTATAGTGTGCCTATCAACTTTCATTAAAGCAAAAACTGTTATATTTTTAGTTTGAATTCAAAAACTAATTGTTATTTACTGTGTATTGTTTTCTCCTGAAATATTCCCTGTTGTTGAGTCGTGTTTATCTGTTGCTATTTCTTTTGTCGCGGTGTTCTGTTTCAATATGTTGGTCCTAAGCATTTTAGAAAAGTTTTCAATAGTACAATAGTAATATTTGTGTTAATCCTCTAATCATTCCATAAATTGAGTAAGGGCTCAAACCTCACTTGTTTAAGAAAAAGGTGAAGTTTCAAAACAATGGACAGTGAAGGAAATATACTATGTAAAGAATCAATAGTAAAAGAAAGATAGTAATTTATGAAGTAGATAAAGAAATTAACAATAGTTAATAAATAGAGGTAACAAACAAGCTTAGATTGTATTGAGGGCAATTTACAGGGAAGATGAGAAATTATTCAAATAGATAAATAAAGAAAAGGCACATGATAAACAAAATTAACATCGCTGCCAAATTAAGGGAAAGCAGACAGTCTGTTACAGCAGCATCAGTTGGTAAAATAGAGTGGAAAAGCGTTGAGAAATAAGAGAATCAAATAAGTAAAATCGAAATCAAATGAAGGATAGTAAACAGAAGTACGTTTTAGAAAATCAGTGAAACAAAATAAGCAGAAGATAGATGGTAGCTGGAAATGGAAAGGAGAGAAACCCCGTTCTGCGACGTTCAGGTACATCCACAGCAGTTGACTCAACATACTGCGAATCAAAACAATACCGTCTACAATCACAAATTACTTCCCTTTCCCACATTGACGCGCCCCTTTCTTCTAGCCGTCTCGACTCTGACCCTCGCTGGTCAAAGGTTTACGAGTCGTTTCCACAGGCCACCAACTAGGTTACACCTTGTCATCATGATGACTAAACCAAGCCAACGTGGAGGTAAGAAAATAGGACACTTGCAAGGAACCAGAGCCATGCTGTTTTGTCCAAACAGCACTACGGATGTAGTTGGGCTCCTTCCGGGATGTTCCTCGCCTAGGTGTGTCAACCGACGAGTATCATCAGTATCATGCACCCTAGGCCTGCAAGAAAGGCAAAAAGTATTGATAATAATAAAAATTGATCATCAAAAACTATCGAGAAAATAAAAGTGAGAGGGTGTGCACTAGGGTATTCCAAATCTGGGCTTTTTTGGGGCTACCTCCTTTTTTCAGAAAGCACAAAAGTAAATATAGAAAGAAAATTTGCAGAAGAAATTGTAAATTGCTGTAATCTTTTAAAAGAGACTAAGCTGTCTTTTCATCGAATTATATAAATTATATTTCAGTGCAAGTTGTTTTGAAGTTTTCACATAATTTTAAATAGCAAACGAAACAGCGGTCCTACAGGTTTCGCCTCATAAGCGGAAAGTCATGGGTTCTTCTCAGGGTGGCAGCCTTAGGTTTAAGTTCAGAGGTAGCAGCAACCGTATGAGTATAAAACGGTTGCTTCACGTGCTCTTCTAGCATGTGATCAATCTTGGGACATTCCTTTGCGCCTCTTCCCAAAATACTTTCCTCGTGTCTTCGCATGTAAATAATGCCCAGCCGATCGGTATTGCACTGCAGTCCAGTCGCTTTGTCCAGATCAGAGCAAAGGGAACACCGCAAAAGTAGCACCGCAAAAGACAATTGTCTTTACAAGACCCCGCGCGGCAAATAATAGCTGCTGGGAAGAGCTTGAAAAATGACACGAAAAATTGTCACCGCGGTTCTAGCGATACATAGCGCACAAGGCACAAGGAATGGAGTTTACAGCATCTGGATGGAACAGCACTTTCCCTCTCAATAGGGACTGTGTTATAGATCTGGAAATGCTTAATAACAGTAAAAATGGGTAACACGATACAATAGTCCTTGTAATCAGGATTCCGTGTCTTAATACTCAAACAGAAAAAAAACGAAACAGCGCCCGCTTGTAAGTAAACAGGCAGGCAGACAACCGAGCAAGCTCGTGAGAGAGTTTGAACCTGAGAGAGAGCACGTGCGTGTACGAATAGAAAATAAACATCGTTGTTAGGTAGCCCCTTACAGCTGGCCGCGCAAAAAGGGTCAGTTTTGAGCGCTAATAACTTCGCGGGAAAAAAAAAACCTAAAAATACGGTGTCTTCGGGAAAGTTGTTCTAAATTGAATGAAGGTTCTACATTTGAGAAATAGTAAGAATCGGATATCTATGGCGCCCTCCACAGGTAAAAAAGTAAAACAGTTGCTTTTTTCCATACATTTTAACGATTTTTCCCATACAAACTTTAAGCGATTGGAGGGAAGGGTTCCCGTGGTCAGAATGAGCTCAAATTTGGAATTTAACCTAGTGATTAGAGAGCCTGGAGCTTATTAGAGAACGGACATCTCAAACCAAAAGTACCAATCGAAGCAAGAGAACTGTCAAAAATCGAGCAAAATCCTTTGTCTTATGCTCGATTGGTACCTCCGTTTGACAGTTGTCGTGGTACTTTTGGTTTGAGATGTCCGTTCTCTAATAAGCTCCAGGCTCTCTATAGTGATCAATCTTTGATATCAGGGGGTAGCCCCAAAAAAGCCCAGATTTGGACCACCCTATCGGCACTTATCGAAGTGCCTTGGGAACCTTCACAGCAACTGCACAGAAAGTTTAACTCCATGTTGCACACATGCCCTGATAAAAAGTCTAACTAACAGGATATCGCTGCCAAATAAAATTACTATTACTATAGAAGCATTTTTTATCAAGACTTTTTCGTGAGCTGTGTGAGTGTGCGGCACTCACTAAACAAAACGCTGACGAAAGAGTAGCAACTCTTTTGAAAGACAAGTTTATCGTGAGATCACTGAATAAAAAAAACGCCACGATAGTGTTGGCATGATTGTTGCACTTCCATGTAAACTATCTATGTTTCTTACATGTCTATGGGCTAATCTCAAATCATTTTTAATGGTAACTTCTATCTGCTTACCTGTCACTTGTATTTAAAAATTAATAATTATTATTTTGCTTATCTCGCAAACTTTGTTTCCTCACAAATAGAAGTATTTTTGACAGCCTAAAAGAAATCAACACAAATATTTCGCATTGCGACTAATCCAACTAGAAACACCAAAAATCAAAAACTCTCAGAAAAGGGTATATTCTACCCAAAAATAATAGCCCGTTCGCACGGGCGAGTTATAGCCGGTTTTAACGAAAAGGTTATAAGTTAAAACCTAGTTATATCCAGACCGTTCGCACGGACCCGAGAGGTTTTAACGGTTTTAACTATTTTGACAGATTACAGCAGGCTGTGTTTATTTAGTGTTGTCATTTATTTTCGATTTTTCACGGTGATGCAGAACCCCTGACTGAAAAGTCCGTCGGACGTCCGTCGTTTGTCGTCCGTGCAATCGTACGACGTCGCTCGACAATGTCGTGCGACTTTCGCACGAATGTCATACGTTTTTGCACCAAAATGTCGTATTTGTCGTGCGATCGATGATCGAAATTGTACGACATTGTCGTACGACATTCGACCGACGTCGCACGGTTTTGTTATTTAGAATGTCGTGCTATTGTCGTGTGCTGTCATTTCGGATTTTTGGGTTATGTTGCAGTTGAAAAAACTGTTGTTTTGTTTTTATTGATTTTTTTTTATTCCAGCTGTCAAAATTTCACAAAAATATTTATTGTACACTTAATTTCACTTGCGTATCGCCGATTCTTCCCCAACTTGGCTTCCTTCTGGATTTGCCTTGACCGCAGCTTCCGGCTTGGGTGTTGGTGTTCTTCTGAGGCGGCCGTGGCAGCATCATGGTCGTGTTGGACTTTTGTTCCTCGACGAGCTGATCAAAACCCGGATGCGACGCCTTGGCGACGATCTTGGATCTCCGACGGATTGATGTTTACCGGAGTACGAGGAAACGTGGGTTTTGTGGAGTACGAGTACGAAAAAAACGGGGCTGCTTCCGTGGATTCTACGGAAGCCACGAGTGACCACACGGGAACGCATTCCGGTTTCCGGCAGAATCAGATTGGAAAATGTTTGTTGCCTGAAAAAAATATATCATCAATCAACAATTGGCAAGAATTTATAAATTAAATTCAGATTTCAATAATAATAATAATTATAAAATTTCAATTCAATAAAATTTCAAATATGTTTTTAAACTATGAAAGAAAAACTAAATTTATGAACTTTCAAAATTTAAACATTTAAAAAAGAATTATAAATAATAGATGCCTAGATAGATGATAGATTTAAATTTAAAATTATTGCAATTAGTTTTGAAATCCGAGAATATTATTATTTGAAAATTGTACCTGATTTAAGAATGCTAAAAAAATCTCAAATTCTAAAATTCTAAAATTCTAAAATTCTAAAATTCTAAAATTCTAAAATTCTAAAATTCTAAAATTCTAAAATTCTAAAATTCTAAAATTCTAAAATTCTAAAATTCTAAAATTCTAAAATTCTAAATTCTAAAATTCTAAAATTCTAAAATTCTAAAATTCTAAAATTCAATTCTGGTTCTAAAATTCTAAATTCTAAAATTCTAAAATTCTAAAATTCTAAAATTCTAAAATTCTAAAATTCTAAAAGTTTAAGATTCTAAAGTTCTAAGATTCTAAGGTTCTAAGATTCTAGGTTCTAAAGTTCTAAAGTTCTAAGATTCTAAAGTTCAAAAGGTTCAAAGTTTAAAAAGGTTCTAAAGTTCTAAGGTTCTAAGTTCTAAGGTTCTAAGATTCTAAATTCTAAAAGTTCTAAGTTCTAAGGTTCTAAGTTCTAAAATTCAAAATTCTAAAGGTTCTAAGATTCTAAAAGGTTCTAAGTTCTGGATTCTAAAATTCTAAGGTTAAGGTTCAAAAGGTTCTAAGGTTCAAAAGTTCTAGGTTCAAAATTCTAAGATTCAAGGTTCTAAGATTCTAAGATTCTAAAAGTTCTAAGTTCAAGGTTAAAAGGTTCAAAAGGTTCTAGGTTCTAAAGTTCTAAAAGTTCAAAGGTTCTGGATTCTGAGTTCAAGGTTCTAAAGTTAAGGATTCAAAATTCTAAATTCTAAGTTCTAAAATTCTAATTCTAAATTCTAAGGTTAAAAGATTCTAAAATTCTAAAATTCAAAGATTCTGAAATTTCAAGGTTCTAAAGGTTCTAAATTCTAAGTTCTAAGTTAAAGATTCTAAATTCTAAAGTTTAAGGTTCAAGTTAAGTTCTAAGTTAAGGTTCTAAAGTTCTAAAGTTCAAGGTTAAGTTCAAGGTTCTAAGTTCTAAGGTTTAAAGTTCTGGAGTTCTAAAGTTCTGGGTTCAAGGTTCTAAAGGTTCAAGGTTCTAAAGATTCTGGGTTCTAAAGATTCAAGGTTCTAAGGTTCTAGGATTCTAAAGTTCTAAAGTTCTAGGGTTCTGGGTTCAAAGGTTCAAGGTTCTGGGTTAAGGTTCTAAGTTCTAAAGGTTCTAAGTTCTAAAGATTCTAAAATTCTAAAATTCTAAAGATTCTAATTCTAAAAGGTTCTAAGGTTCTAGGAGTTCAAGGATTCTAAAGGTTCTAAGGTTAAAGTTCAAGGTTCTAAAGATTCAAAGGTTCTCAAGGTTCAAGGTTCTAAGATTCTAAAGTTCTGGGTTCAAGGTTCTAAAGTTCTAAGTTCAAGGTTCTAGGAGTTCTAAGGTTCTGGAGTTAAGGTTCTAAGGTTCTAAAAGTTCAAGATTCTAGGAGTTCTAAGGTTCTAAAGATTCTGGGTTCTAAGGTTCTAAGTTCTAAAGTTCTAAAGTTCAAGGTTCTAAGGTTCTAAAGTTCTGGAGTTCTAAGGTTAAGGTTCTAAGATTCTAAAGTTCTAAGTTCTAAGGTTCACAAGGTTCTAAAGGTTCTAAAGTTCACAAGGTTCTAAAGTTCTAAGTTCTAAAGATTCTAGATTCTAGGAGTTCTAAGTTCTGGAGTTCTAAGGTTCTAAGGTTCTAAAGTTCTAGGATTCAAAGGTTCAAGGTTCAAGGTTCTAGATTCTAAAGGATTCTAGGTTCAAGTTCTAAGGTTCAAGTTCTAAGGTTCAGGAGTTCTAAAGTTACAAAGGTTCTGGGTTAAAGGTTAAGGTTCTAGGAGTTTAAGTTCTAGGTTCTAAGGTTCTAGGTTCTAAAGTTCTAAGGTTCTAAATTCTAAAGATTCTAAAATTCTAAGGTTCTAAAATTCTAAAGGTTTAAAATTCTAAAATTCTAAGATTCTAAGGTTCTAAAGTTCTAAGGAATTCTAAAGATTCTAAGGATTCTGGATTCTAAGGTTCTAAAGTTCTAAGGTTACAAAGGTTCTAGAAGGATTAAGGTTCTAGGATTCTAGGATTCTAAAGATTCTAAGGTTCTAAAATTCTAGGTTCTAAAGTTCTAAGGTTCTAAGGTTCTAAAGATTCTAAAATTCTAAGTTCTAAGGTTCAAAATTCTAAGATTCTAAGTTCTAAGGTTCTAAGGTTCTAAAGGTTCTAAAGTTCTAAGGTTCTAGGTTAAAGGTTCTGGAGTTCTGGAGTTCTAGGATTCTAAAATTCTAAGTTCTGGTTAAGGTTCTAAATTTAAGTTCTAAAATTCTAAAGTTCTAAAGTTCTAAGTTCAAAGATTCTAAAATTCTAGATTCTAAAATTCTAGGATTCTAAGGTTCTAAGAGTTCTAAAATTCTAAAGTTCAAAGATTCTAAGTTCTAAAAGTTCTAAGGTTCAAAAGGTTCTGGGTTCTAAGGTTCTAAAGTTAAAGTTCTAGGTTAAAGTTCTAAGTTCTAAAAGTTCTGGGTTAAAGGTTCTAAGGTTCTGGGTTCACAAGGTTCTAAGTTCTAAGGTTCTAAAGAGTTCAAGGTTCTAAAGTTCTAAGATTCTAAGGTTCTAAGGTTCTAAGATTCTAAGGTTCTAAAATTCTAAGTTCTGGAGTTCAAGGTTCTAAGGTTCTAGGAGTTCAAGATTCTAAGATTCTAGGTTCTAAAGTTCTAAGGTTCTAAAATTCAAAGATTCTAAGGTTCTAAGGATTCTAGATTCTAAGATTTAAAGATTCTAAGGTTCTAAGGTTCTAAGGATTCTAAAGTTCTAAGGATTCTAAGATTCTAGGATTCTAAAGATTCTAAAATTTAAAGTTCTGGGATTCTAGTTTAAGGTTCTAAAGTTCTAAAGTTCTGGGTTCACAAAGATTCTAAAGATTCTGGGTTCTAAAGAGTTCTAGGGTTCAAGGTTCTAAGTTCTAAGAGTTCTAAGGTTCTAAGTTCTGGGTTCTAAGGTTCTAAAGGTTCTAAAGTTCTAGGAGTTCTAGGGTTCTAAGTTCTAAAGTTCAAGGATTCTGGTTCTAAGGTTCTGGGTTCAAAGGTTCTGGGTTCTAAAGGTTCTAAGGGTTCTAAGGTTAAAGGTTCTAAGAGTTCTGGAGTTCTAAGGTTCTGGAGTTCTGGAGTTCTAGTTCTAAGGGTTCTAAGGATTCTAAGAGTTCTAAGGTTCTGGAGTTCTAAGGTTCTAAGGTTCTAAAGGTTCTAAGGTTCAAAATTCTAAGGTTCTAGGAGTTCTTCTAAAGATTCTGGAGTTCAAAGGTTCTAAGGTTAAAGGTTCTAAGGTTCTAAGGTTCTGGAGTTCTGGGTTCAAGGTTCTAAAGTTCACAAGGTTCAAAGGTTCTAAAGTTCTGGAGTTCTGGGTTAAGGTTCTAAGTTCTAAGGTTCTAAAATTCTAAAATTCTAAGGTTCTAGGGTTCTAAAGGTTCTAAGTTCTAAATTCTAAGATTCTAAGGTTCTAAAGATTCTGGGTTCTAAGATTCTAAAGGTTCTAAAGTTCTAAGGATTCTAAGGTTCTAGGGTTCTAGATTCTAAAGGTTCTAGGAGTTCTAAGATTCTGGAGTTAAGGTTCTGGGTTCTAAAATTCAAAGGTTCTAAAAGGTTTAAGGTTAAGGTTCTAAGGTTCTAAGGTTCTAAGTTCTAAGTTCTAAGGATTCTAAAGTTCTAAAGTTCTAAGGTTCAAAGATTCTAAAGGTTCTAAAGGATTCTGGGTTGGGTTCTAAGGTTCTAAGTTCTAAAATTCTAAGGTTCTAAAATTCTAAAGTTCTAGAGTTCAAAGGTTCTAAAGTTCACAAGGTTCTAAAAGTTCTAAATTCTGGATTCTAAGGTTCTAAATTAAAAAGGTTCTAAGGTTCTGGGTTCTAAAGGTTAAAATTCAAAGGTTAAAAGGTTCTAAAGTTCTAAGATTCTGGTTCTAAAATTCAAAGGTTCTAAAATTCAAAATTCTAAGGTTCTAAAGTTCTAAGATTCTAAGGTTCTAAAGTTCTAAAAGGTTCTAAGTTCTAAAAGTTCAAAATTCTAAAGTTCTGGGTTCTAAAATTCTAAAATTCACAAGGTTCTAAAGTTCTAAAATTCTAAGTTCTGGGTTCTAAAATTCTAAAATTCTAAAGGATTCTAAAATTCTAAAAGTTCTAAAATTCTAGGAGTTCTAAGTTCTAAGGTTCAAAGATTCTAAAATTCTGGAGTTCTAAAATTCTAAGATTCTAGGTTCAAAATTCTGAGTTCAAGGTTCTAAGGTTCTAAGATTCAAGATTCTAAGATTCTAAAATTCTAAAGTTCTAAGTTTAAAATTCTAAAATTCTAAATTCTAAAATTCTAAGGTTCTAAAGTTCAAAAGGTTCTAAGATTCTAAAATTCTAAAATTCTAAGGTTCTAAAAGGTTCTAAAATTCTAAAATTCTAAAGTTCTAAAGTTCTAAAATTCTAAAATTAAAATTCTAAAATTTAAAATTCTAAATTCTAAATTCAAAATTCTAAGGTTCTAAAATTCTAAAATTCTAAAATTCTAAAATTCTAAAATTCTAAAATTCTAAAATTCTAAAATTCTAAAATTCTAAAATTCTAAAATTCTAAGGTTCTAAAATTCAAAATTCTAAAATTCTAAAATTCTAAAATTCTAAAATTCTAAAATTCTAAAATTCTAAAATTCTAAAATTCTCTAAATTTAAATTCTAAAATTCTAAAATTCTAAAATTCTAAAATTCTAAAATTCTAAAATTCTAAAATTCTAAATTCTAAAATTCTAAAATTCTAAAATTCTAAAATTCTAAAATTCTAAAATTTAAAATTCTAAAATTCTAAAATTCTAAAATTCTAAAATTCTAAAATTCTAAAATTCTAAAATTCTAAAATTCTAAAATTCTAAAATTCTAAAATTCTAAAATTCTAAAATTCTAAAATTCTAAAATTCTAAAATTCTAAAATTCTAAAATTCTATAATTCTATAATTCTGAAATTCTTAAAAATTTTAAGTTCCGAAATTCGAAATTTTAAAAATGAAAATTTTCTGAATTATAAAATTTTTTAATTTTAGGCCTCAATACCAAAATCATTTATTTCATTTCGTGATATTTTTTAAAATTTTGACTTTGTAAAATCCTTGAAAACTTTCAAAAGTTAAAAGATTTTTTACTATTTAAAAATTTTAAAAATAAAAATATATAAAAAAACAATTTTAAAACTTAAAACAAAACTTAAACTTGTATTTTTTTCAATTTTGTAATATTTTTTTAAATTTTAGTTTGTTAAAGTTTTAAAATTTGTATTTTATTGAAAATTTAAAAAAATAAGATCTAAAAATTAGTTTTTTTATTTTAAAATTTTAAGAAACATATTAAGTTTTCAAATGCGTAATTAAAAATAATAATCTTTGAAATTTTAGAATTTAAAAATATAAGTTATTTCAATTTTAGAATTTACAGAATTTACAATTTTTAATTTTAGAACTCATATTTTTTTAATATTAGAATTCAAAATTCCAACTCGTGCGTCCAACGTTTTGGGAATTCAAGAACTTTATAATGTTAGATTTTTGTATTTATAAATTGAAGAATTTTAGTACTTAAATTAAGGAATTTTAGTGTTTAAGATTTTGTCAATTAAAAAAATCTTATTTTTGAATTTCAATTTTTTTCAAAAATATTTGAAGACTTTGAGAATTTGAAGAATTAATAAATTCTAGAATTTAAGAAAAGAATACTAACAATTTGCACAATATCAAGAAATTCAATATCTAAATTTTCGAATTCTTACATTTTTAAGTTCTGAAATGCTAGAATTTTACAACTTTACAATTTCAGCGTTTAAGTTTTTAAAATTTTTAGTATTTTGATTTTTATTTTTCAGTTTGGAATTATTGGATTGAAAAGTTGAGAATTTGTTTTGTTCCATTCATCCTATTTTGAATTTCGATCGTCCAATCGCACTTCCAGCACACCTCCATCGTTTCTAAAACATGACTCACCAGTTCCATTAGGTATGCGTCGCAACATCCCGCGGACGGTAAAACACCAAACACCAACCGCTTCCACGATCGCAAACTGGTTCCTTCCGTCCCGTCTTCCGGAATGTCCCGCCGAGTAAACCATATTTCCCGTCCTCCTCCTCCTCCGCCACGAAGACCGAAATCTGGAATACAAGACACTTTGATTCGGTCACTCGCCCACTCCGGCCGGAACTTTCCGGCAGAAAAAGTAATTGAACCTAGTAAACAACTTACCTATTAACTGTCCAAAATCCTCCAAAAGCCTAAAAGCAACAACAACTGGTTCGACTCGGTTGCAATCAAGTCCGAACAAGATCAACAGAAGAGAACTGTCAAACTGTTTGCGTCGACGATAATCGACGTCGAATTGAAGGTAAATCGATTGAAAAAACCATGTCGAGCATGTCGAGTGTTTGTCGTCCGTTTGTCGTCCTTTCGACCAATCGATATCAAAACGGTAAAATCACAACCGTGCGACAACTCGTACGACGTGCGACATTTTTCAAACAGGGACTTGACCATTGTTGGGACTCTATCCGGCACGGGCCGGGTTTTTGGCCTTTTTTCGCTTCTGAATTTGGGCAGGATGGCAGGTATTTTAAATTGTTATAAGTTCGATCTGTTTTGACTAAATTCATTCACAGAATTTATTTTTGATTGTCGGCCGGTTGGAGCTGGACCGACGATCCAATTGACGCCCCCTTGTTCGTTCGAAAGGTCGCGCCTTGATGCTGTGGTCTAACTTGAGGTTACAATGTCTGAAGCTGAACAAAATCCGGAAGGTGGCCCGTAAGCCGCATATGGTCAAAGAGAAGAACGAGGCTGATTACGTGCTTTGCTTCAAAATCAATGACTTTCTGGAAGTTCGCATGAAGATTCAAGTGTTCAGGCTGGAAAAGGTCAAGTTCTACTAACACGCCCGCATAATGATCCGTCTGGAAGGATTACGATGAGGACTTGGAAAATGTCTTGCTTCTGAAGATACAAATTGGGACTGAATTGTAGCAGGACCCCGATGGAGCTAAAGAAAGTTGTTGAAAAGCACCTGATCACGATGTGACTCGACAAATCCAACCGATCAAATTTATACGGGTCGCATGCAAAAGTTAAATAAAGTCTAAGAGTAGTAAAAGGGGGGATCCGGGGATGGGGTATTGTACGCTTCATACTAAAAGCTAAGGGAAAGGGGTGCAAATTTGCCATACGTACAATACGATCAGATTGCTAACGCCGGAAGCATCTCCGAAAGCCGGGCTGACCAGCTTATCCAGAGCGCACTGAACTAAGTGCGATTTTTTTCGTGGGATAGCACGAATGGGTCATTTTTACATTAGATGTAAATACATTTACACGAGGTAAATTTATTTAACACTTAAACTCCCACGAAGAAAATTATCCCGCGGACTACCAAGCTCGCGAAAAAAGTCGGAAGTCAAACTTTGACAAGCTGTATCTCGGCTCCCCTTAGACGGATTTTCAAAATTCAAAATGCAAAAGATGCGGACAGATGTCTAGATAATGTTCCTTTTTTGAAAAGTCAAAAAAAGATGCATTTACCCTAAGTTATGTACGAATCAATGAAATAACTTTTTTTCAAAAAAGTCGGAAGTCGATTTTGATCAGCTGTATCTTCGCTCCTTGAGGGCGGATTTTCAAAATTCAGAAAGCCAAAGATAGGGACAGATGTCCAGATGATGTTCCTTATATGAAAAGTCAAAATTAGAGCCATTTACTCTAAGTTATGGACGAACCATTAAAGAAACTTTTTTTCAACTCGTTTCATACGATTTGTCTTGACAGAAGATTGAAATATTATGTGATAATATTTATTAGATTCATATCACCGTGAAAGTGTAAACATATTCATGATACTCAAGACCAACCCTGGACCGATGTGGCCACTTTGAGACCGGTTCCAGGTTCCTCGGTGAAATCCGGAGTACGGGAACATATGGTGTTGTTCGGGGAATATTTTTTTCCTGTCGGTATGAGTATCCTAGTACAGAATTTTCGAAATAAAACTTATTCATGATACCCAAGACCAACCCTGGACCGATGTGGCCACTTTGAGACAGGTTCCAGGTTCCTCGGTGAAATCCGGAGTACGGGAACATATGGTGTTGTTCGGGGAATATTTTTTTCCTGTCGGTATGAGTATCCTAGTACAGAATTTTCGAAATCAAACTTATTCATGATACTCAAGACCAACCCTGGACCGATGTGGCCACTTTGAGATCGATTCCAGGTTCCCCGGTGAAACCCGGAATACGGGAACATATGGTGTTTTTCGGGGAATTTTTTTTCCTGCCAGTATGAGTATCCTAGTACAGAATTTTTGAAATCAAACTCATTCATGATACTCAAGACCATCCCTGGACCGATGTGGCCTCTTTGAGACCGGTTCCAGGTTCCCCAGTGAAATTCGGAGTATGGGAAGAATTGGTGTTGTTCGAGTAATATATTTTTCCTGCCAGTATGAGTATCCTAGTACGAAATGTTCGAAATCAAAATCATTCATGATACTCAAGACCAATCTTGGAACGATCTGGCCACTTTGGAACCGGTTCCAGGTTCTCCGGAGAAATCCGGAGTACGGATAGAATTGGTGTTGTTCGGGGAATTTTTTTTCCTGCAAGTATGAGTATTCTAGTACAACATTTTCGAAATCAAACTCATCCATGATGCTCAAGACCACTCTTGGAACGATCTGGCCACTTTGGAACCGGTTCCAGGTTCTCCGGAGAAATCCGGAGTACGGAAGAATTGGTGTTGTTCGTGGAATATTTTTTCCTGCCAGTATGAGTATCCTAGTACAAAATTTTCGAAATCAAACTTATTCATGATACTCAAGACCAATTCTGGACCGATGCGGCCACTTTGAGACCGGTTCCAGGTTCCACAGTGAAACCCGGAGTACGGGAACATATGGTGTTGTTCGGGAATATTTTTTCCTGTCGGAATGAGTATCCTAGTACAGAATTTTCGAAATCAAACTTATTCATGATACTCAAGACCAACCCTGGACCGATGTGGCCACTTTGAGATCGATTCCAGGTTCCCCGGTGAAACCCGGAATACGGGAACATATGGTGTTGTTCGGGAATATTTTTTCCTGCCAGTATGAGTATCCGAATACAGAATTTTCGAAATCAAACTTATTCATGATACTCAAGATCAACCCTGGACCGATGTGGCCTCTTTGAGACCGGTTCCAGGTTCTCCGGTGAAATCCGGAGTAAGGGAACATATGGTGTTTTTCGGGGAATATTTTTTCCTGCCAGTATGAGTATCCTAGTACAGAATTTTGAAATCAAACTCATTCATGATACTCAAGACCATCCCTGGACCGATGTGGCCTCTTTGAGACCGGTTCCAGGTTCCCGGTGAAATCCGGAGTATGGGAAGAATTGGTGTTGTTCGAGTAATATTTTTTCCTGCCAGTATGAGTAACCTAGTACGAAATGTTCGAAATCAAAATCATTCATGATACTCAAGACCAATCTTGGAACGATCTGGCCACTTTGGAACCGGTTCCAGGTTCTCCGGAGAAATCCGGAGTACGGATAGAATTGGTGTTGTTCGGGGAATTTTTTTTCCTGCAAGTATGAGAATTCTAGTACAACACTTTCGAAATCAAACTCATCCATGATGCTCAAGACCACTCTTGGAACGATCTGGCCACTTTGGAACCGGTTCCAGGTTCTCCGGAGAAATCCGGAGTACGGAAAGAATTGGTGTTGTTCGTGGAATATTTTTTTCCTGCCAGTATGAGTATCCTAGTACAAAATTTTCGAAATAAAACTTATTCATGATACTCAAGACCAATTCTAGACCGATGCGGCCACTTTGAGACCGGTTCCAGGTTCCACAGTGAAACCCGGAATACGGGAACATATGGTGTTTTTCGGGAAATATTTTTTTCCTGCCAGTATGAGAACCATAGTACAGAATTTTCGAAATAAAACTTATTCATGATACTCAAGACCAACCCTGGACCAATGTGGCCTCTTTGAGACCGGTTCCAGGTTCCCCGGTGAAACCCGGAATACGGGAACATATGGTGTTTTTCGGGGAATTTTTTTTTCCTGCCAGTATGAGTATCCTAGTACAGAATTTTTGAAATCAAACTCATTCATGATACTCAAGACCATCCCTGGACCGATGTGGCCTCTTTGAGACCGGTTCCAGGTTCCCCGGTGAAATTCGGAGTATGGGAAGAATTGGTGTTGTTCGAGTAATATATTTTTCCTGCCAGTATGAGTATCCTAGTACGAAATGTTCGAAATCAAAATCATTCATGATACTCAAGACCAATCTTGGAACGATCTGGCCACTTTGGAACCGGTTCCAGGTTCTCCGGAGAAATCCGGAGTACGGATAGAATTGGTGTTGTTCGGGGAATTTTTTTTCCTGCAAGTATGAGTATTCTAGTACAACATTTTCGAAATCAAACTCATCCATGATGCTCAAGACCACTCTTGGAACGATCTGGCCACTTTGGAACCGGTTCCAGGTTCTCCGGAGAAATCCGGAGTACGGAATAATTGGTGTTGTTCGTGGAATATTTTTTCCTGCCAGTATGAGTATCCTAGTACAAAATTTTCGAAATCAAACTTATTCATGATACTCAAGACCAATTCTGGACCGATGCGGCCACTTTGAGACCGGTTCCAGGTTCCACAGTGAAAACCGGAGTACGGGAACATATGGTGTTGTTCGGGAATATTTTTTCCTGCCTGTATGAGAACCATAGTACAGAATTTTCGAAATCAAATTTAATCATGATACTCAAGACCAACCCTGGTCCGATGTAGCCAATTTTGGACCGGTTCCAGGTTCCCTGGTATAACCCGGAGTACGGGAAGATAAGAGATTATTCGGGGAATATTTTTTCCTGCCAGTATGAGTATCCTTGTGCAGAATTTTCAAAATCAAACTCATACATGATACTCAAGACCAAGGTTGGAACGATCAGGCCACTTTGGAACCGGTTCCAGGTTCTCCGGCGAAACCCGGCGAACATATGGTGTTGTTCGGGAATTATTTTTTTCTGACAGTATGAGTATCCTAGGATTGAAAGAAATTTCATTCATGATACTCAAGACGACCATTCTTCGAACGATCTGGCCACTTTGGGACCGGAACCTGGAACCGGTTCCAAAGTGACCAGATCGTTCAAGAGTGGTCTTGAGCATCATGGATGAGTTTGATTTCGAAAATGTTGTACTAGGATACTTGCAGGAAAAAAATCTCCGAACAACATCAATTCTTTCCTTACTCCGGATTTCTCCGGAGATCCTGGAACCGGTTCCAAAGTGGCCAGATCGTTCCAAGATTGGTCTTGAGTATCATGAATGAGTTTGATTTCGAACATTTCGTACTAGGATACTCATACTGGCAGGAAAATATATTACTCGAACAACACCAATTCTTCCCATACTCCGGATTTCACCGGGGAACCTGGAACCGGTCTCAAAGTGGCCACATCGGTCCAGGGTTGGTCTTGAGTATCATGAATAAGTTTGATTTCGAAAATTATGTACTAGGATACTCATACTGGCAGGAAAAAAATATTCCACGAATAATCTCTTATCTTCCCGTACTCCGTGTTATACCAGGAACCTGGAACCGGTCCCAAAGTGGCCAGATCGTTCCAAGATTGGTCTTGAGTATCATGAATGAGTTTGATTTCGAAAATGTTTTCTAGGATACTCAAACCGGCAGGAAAAAATATTTCCCGAAAAACACCATATGTTCCCGTACTCCGGGTTTCACCGGGAACCTGGAACCGGTCTTAAAGTGGCCACATCGGTCCAGGGTTGGTCTTGAGTATCATGAATATGTTTACACTTTCACGGTGATATGAATCTAATAAATATTATCACATAATATTTCAATCTTCTGTCAAGACAAATCGTATGAAACGAGTTGAAAAAAAGTTTCTTTATTGGTTCGTCCATAACTTAGAGTAAATGGCTCTAATTTTGACTTTTCATATAAGGAACATCATCTGGACATCTGTCCCTATCTTTGGCTTTCTGAATTTTGAAAATCCGGCCTCAAGGAGCGAAGATACAGCTGAATAAAATCGACTTCCGACTTTTTGAAAAAAGTTGTTTCATTGATTCGTACATAACTTAGGGTAAATGCATCTTTTTGACTTTTCAAAAAGAACATTATCTAGACATCTGTCCGCATCTTTTGCATTTTGAATTTTGAAAATCCGTTTAAGGGAGCCGAGATACAGCTTGTCAAAGTTGGACTTCCGACTTTTCGCGAGCATGGGAGTTTAAGTGTTAGTTCCATAATGGATTTTACTCAAGATTATTGGTCTGCTGGAGCCAGATTCCTAGTCCTTCGCAGTATATCCTGAGAGCATCTTCGTAGAAGAAGTGGGGCGAGTGAGACAACAACGAACACATGTTTTACGTCGACCCTACCTGCTGGAAATGGGCAAGAACCAATGGAACGAACTATGTGCTTAAAGTTAATTAGAATTGCCTTTCTAATTTGTTAAGATTACCGGAAGACCGCTATATTCTCTAGCCCCGACCGGGGTGTCCATCGAAGCACTGCGCCGAACCAAAATAAGACTCACTGCGTTGAAGAATTTTAGAGCGAAACCTTGATTATGATGCGAATGGACGTTTGAGAGATCTTGGCAAGAACATAATGCACCTCACCAGCACCTCACCGCCGTGATCAACATACTCTAATGTTCAGAGACGACCGCCCTCCTGCAAAGTGTGGCTCAAGGCGAAGTTTTCGAGCCACCTAAACACCACCCCCTATAAAGCCCCTAATCATCTTTTATTATAGAATTTTCAAAAGAACATACAATCAAATAAAAACGTTCTCCAGCTAAGGTCGCATCCGGAACAGCAGAACCAGCGGGTCACGCACGTTGTAGGTTTGCGAGCCGTAGAAGAACGCCTGCTCCGATTTAAATGGGCAAAGATCCGTCTTGAGATCGTTTAAGTGGAACATTTGGGCGTTATTTGAACCTGATCGAAAAAGGTGATGCTAGCGCTCCGTTTGGTACTTTGATTCAGACGGGCCACTTCAGGCTGTGTTTCTTTGACTGGCGGAAGACAAAGACGCCACACCATCCTCAAGCCACAGGACTGGATCATCGACGAGAAACCTGCCTCGCTGGTCGGCTGGCCGTCCTCACTGCCAGGTGGTATCGTCCGTAGAGGTCTTTGTTTTCGATCTTGAGCCACTGGACCTCCATCGACGTTCGTTAGCATCCAACCCATCCGACGATCGACTCGCGACACGAGGTCGGCAATTATAGCTCGATGCACGAGTCCGTAGCGTGCCCGCCAACGCACGTGAGCCATTGGACCCTACCGTTTCCAACCAGCATCGCTGGCGAGCACTCCGACAGTGGTCAGTAGGTGAGTCGTTTGTAGGAGACGCATCAAATCTCCTAGCTAGTGGACCTCACGGGCGTCTGGAAATAACAAGCTCGAGTGCCACGTGTCTCTACAAAGTACCACCAGCGTTTGTGCCAGGCGGCCCGAGATTCTGCCCAGAATCAGCACACGTGATCGCGAAAATCGGTCAGCAGCGTAGTCTGCGTCGGCGTCCATCCGCCGAGGAACAGCATCAGCACCGCGAGTCCCTAGCAATAGCAGCAGAACATCGAGTCCGTAGCATGCCCCGCTAAAGCACGTGAGCCAGTCGTTCCCGCCAGGACGCGCCAAATCCTCGAGTCAGTGGACCGCGTTGGTGACCGATCTGCATCCGATGGATTTAAACGGTAATGCCGCATCTCAGACAAGGAGAACTGCGTGAGCAAGCAGCTGAGTCCGGGGTTTGGCTTCGAGATCTAGGCCACCTTCCCGCAAGACTCAATGCTGGCAAATTATCGATGGGGAAATTGTTGCTGCGGACGTTCTGATAGGCGAAACGAAGATCTACTTGGAAACCCTGTTCAGTTCTACAGCAAGCACCGAGCGTAGTGTGGAATCGGATTTCTTCTGGAACACTTCTTGCAAACGTCCAAGTGTATGTCCGCTCAGGTTTTGGGCATTGGGTGGCACTGAATCCGCGGGCAATAGCGATGAATTCTAGGGTGGAATCTGCAAGGGCGTATCGGATCAATAAAATGCTTCCAAACTGATTATCTCAACAAAAAAAAAGATTCCAAACCAAATTCTTTCAATACCAAGTTCCTTGCTACGGCGATCTGTCTGTCCGCTCCATGGAACTGGGACGTTCCGATACCCTGGCGTATTTTAGCGACAAACGAAAGAAGAAAAATTAGTTATTTTTTTCCAGTCAATGACAGATGTTTTTTTTTAAGTATTTCCAAAGGCTACTAAGAGTTTTCAAGTACTCGAGTTCCCGTTTCGAGCAGTTTTAACTTGGTTATAACTTTTAAAACCAGTTTTAATTTGACAGCTCGTTGTATGGGCAAAACCAGAGTTATAGCCGGTTTTAAGAGTTATAACCACTTTTGGTCTTATAACCGGTTATAACTCGCCCGTGCGAACGGGGTATAAGCTGCACTCAAAAAAATTTACACATATACCCAGATACGAGATTTTCTTACAGAATTGGTTCTGTAAGAATCCTGCTAGAATGATTCTAGCAGCCTTGTCAGAATTCTGTAAGAATTTTGCAAGAATTTTCTAGTAGAAAAATACTGCTCACTGATTGGCTGGTGTTTTACCGGTTCAAATCATGTTGCAACAAGATTAATTTTTGCCCATTTGAACAAGATGGACGTTTTTCGCGAATAAAAAAACCCTGCACTCTTCAAATTGCCATACCGTTTGAAAGTAAAAATCAAACTGATATTATGCTGCTTTAGAAGTGGCAACACCGGATGTCCATCCCAGAAGGTCGATCTCCACGGACACACCATCGCAGGTAACATCACTCCCACAATTTCGGCACACTTTGCGAATAGATTTAGGCATGATGAAACTTAACCACATTTTCCGCTTTTTGCAGGCATGTCTCTGCAGTCTTGGCGACATCCAGACCTCGGATCTGGAGTCCGGATTCTCCCCTCGGCATCATTGGTCACGACATCGCTACTCGCTACTCGGACAGCAGAGAAAGCAAAGTGTGCTACCGAAGAATGAACAGCCGCCTCCATGGAGTATTAAAAAGTTATGTGACCGTTAGTGTGACCGGCATTAATGTGGAAAGTTACTTGTAATAAACAAAGAAATAAATTTTGTTCGAAATGAAATTTTAAATAGCTTAAATTTATTCCACAATAAAATTCCGACAAAATTCTAGCAGGATTCTAGCAGAAAATTTTGCCGTCTCATTATGGCAAAATTCTTACAGAATTCTAGCAGGATGGCCTGTCAGAATAGTTCTAGCAGCATTCTAGCAGGGTTCTAACAAAACCGGTTACTTTCACCGGATTCTGCTAGAACCGGTTATTGCATTTGAGCTAGAATTCTCTGAGAATTCTCGCAAAGATCTAGGAAGATGATGGCAGCGTTCTAGTAAGAATAGTTTTGCTCTGCTAGAATTCTGTAAGAATCCTGCGAGAACGCCGTGACTGGGTAGATGCTACGTTAAAAATCACGTAACTGTTCACCACAATGTTGCACACTCAAAATAATCCACACGTTGATGCTACCTGAAAAATCACGTAATCCTGATTTTCCCCTCGCTAGGCTCGTTTTACGTGACACACGTAAAAATAATGTGAAAGTGTACTGGCAAAAAAATGTTTTCACGTTGATGTTACGTGAAAAGCCTTATGGTATTTTTCCACTAGGGTTTTCCATGTAGTTTTTATGTATTTTGAAATGTAACTTCAACGGCACTCGAGTGCGCCATTCGGCGAAATTTCTACGTGATTATTTTAGTATGAAAATTGATGGCGTTCGGTGAAGAACTGCTGCCAGACTTGTGGTCGCAAAATTTTATCGAAAATGTAACAGATGGTAAGTTAAATTTAGTTTAAACAGTTTTTAAAAGAATTAATGTTTTTTGTTTCAGATGTCTAGAAGAAGCATCTTCTTTCTCGATGGCCATTGGCATTCTGGCCGGTGATATCACCAGCGGTGACCTGAAGAACCCCTCGAAGGCGATCCCAGGCGCAATCTCGGTCATCATCCTGACGTCGATTTCGTCCGTCGGAACGGCAATTGTGGCCGATATTACTGTGGTGAATGACGCCATCGGAAATGTTTCGGACTTGGCCAACGGGTCGTGGATCTATGCCGATTGTGCCCCGGAGAAGTACGAGTACGGATTACACAACTCGTTCCAGGTCATGGAGTTGGTATCTGGTCAATCATCTACGCCGAGTACGCCGAAAAGGGTTTCTCCGCGGTCAGCAGAATCGGCAAACTTTGACCACATATCATACACATCATACAGTGCAGTCATCAGTTTATTTCCGGCAAGAGGCACGGCATTACAAAGTTGTGTACAGTGAAATCGTTTCAATAAAGTTTAAAAAGTATAAATAAAAAAAATATCTTCTAATTAAAATTAATTCTTCTTATTTCCATCCGAAAAAAAAGAAACTAAAATCAGAAACTACTACTATAAAATTTATATAGCGCTTACTACAACATACATGTAGAAATCATCGATTGATTCATTTAGCTTTTACGTGTGAAACACGTAGAATCAACGTGAAGGGATCTGGCCAAACAAATTCCGTTTCAACATTTTGTCGCTCTGCACTGAAAGAAAGACACATACACTCAAAAAAATATTCACGTTGAAGTTACGTGAAAAGCTATGTGGTATTTTTCCACTAGGGTTTTCACGTAACTTCTACGAGGTGACTCTAGTAGAAACGGAATTTGTTTGGCCAGATCCCTTCACGTTGATTCTACGTGTTTCACACGTAAAAGCTAAATGAATCAATCGATGATTTCTACATGTATGTTGTAGTAAGCGCTATATAAATTTTATAGTAGTAGTTTCTGATTTTAGTTTCTTTTTTTTCGGATGGAAATAAGAAGAATTAATTTTAATTAGAAGATATTTTTTTTATTTATACTTTTTAAACTTTATTGAAACGATTTCACTGTACACAACTTTGTAATGCCGTGCCTCTTGCCGGAAATAAACTGATGACTGCACTGTACACGCTCACCAAATAAAACCATATTTATGGTTATTATCATGAAAATTCGAGTTCAACCCATATAACCATTTTTATGGTTTAGTGGGTCGATCTTAAAATGTCATGATTTTCATGAACTGCCGAGTTCGAGCATGGCGAAATATTTCACCGGTTTTAGAGGCTTTGCAGGTTGCCTATCTTTGGGCGCTTTCTTTTGGATTCAGGTTGAAATTAAATTAAATTTAAAATAAACAGAAGATTTATTTTCTAAGATAGGTATGTTTACAAATTACAATAATTTTTTTTTTCTTAAATTGTGTCCCCCTCACCAGAGCTTCTTCTGGCTCTTCGGCTACCTCATGTTCCTCCTGGACGACCTGCCGCTTTCACTCCTTAACCGGATCAATCTTATGATTGTCGTCGTACTGGTTCTCCAGCAGTGGATCTTCAAGGAGTCAGCGCGGACATCATCGTGAGAATGAAACGCGGTTTAGCGCTGTCCTTAACCCCGGGCAAACGCGTTCCGAACTGATCTCTCGGGTACAGCAGATTGATGTTGTTGCTGCTGACAAAGTTCTGCGTCAAGTCGACGATGGTGGAGCAAAGCGACTGCTCGCCGTGATGGTACGCGGACATTTCCGCAACGGAACCAGTCAGCTGAGTGACCTTAACCTCCCGTTTGTCGTTACGCTCGAACGTTGTCCGAGTTGGAGAACAAATCCAAATCCGGGTTGATAATCTCCTTGTAGAAAATCGCTCGGGTGGTCTTCTTGTGCAGGTACCGCTCCTCCGAGTAGTACTTCGTACCGGCATCGTTGGCATCCTCCAGCTTGGGAACGTTCTGGATCTTCGACTTTTTCGAACCGGAAGCCTTGCTCAACTCAGTCTGAGCCTTAAACTTGGCCCATTGCAGAACCAATTCGACGATGCCACGCTTTAACACGGCCGCGACGAACTTCTCCGACATGACGCACTTCGAGCAGAAGCTCTTGACCTGCAGCTTCATGTTCTCCTTCAGCTTCAGCATCAGCTGCTTCACGATGATGTCCTAGACGTAGTCTCCGTGGCGACCTTCCTTGGTCGTAGCGATCGAGTTGACAAACGAAACCTGCTGGAAGCCCTTTTCCGAGATGTCGGACTATTCCTCCATATCTGTAGAACTGTTCCTCTTAAACGTCCCGTGGCCACTTATGACCAGCGGCTACCTGTAACGTGGCTCCTGAAAGCCAACTTTTGAGAATAAAACTAATCAAAGATTAACTAGAAGCACAATAAGACAAAAACTACTCACGTTTGAATAAACGGTTCCACTTGTGCTGAGGTCGGTTTCTCCTGCTCCTGTGGTGAGAGTTGATTCTGGGCAATGGCATTGCTGCTGCTGTTTGTTAGCGGGAACCGATGTGAAGCGAAACCAGCTTGGGATGATAGCTGCTCCCCACGGCGTGGCACCGAATGATTTGATGCCACACGTCAGGGCAGAACAGAAGTTTCTGTCTCAGCGCATGTGACCACCGTGGCAACACGGCGCGAGGTATGTATCGGGGCGGGACAAGATCTTGAACAAGTGGGAGCTGAAGCCCGATCTGTTCTTTTTTAAGGAACCGGAGGAGCAGGAGAAGGAACAAGCGGTACTGCTGGAGGCTGCCCGCCGCCAAGTAGATGAACACGGGTCTAGAACGGCCGTCGAGGAGGCAACTGCTGCCTCGGCTATACTGGTCGTCGCTGGTGCCACCCTCCCGCAGATCATCCAGGCCAATGGCTGCAACGAAGACGAACCCAGACCGCCGTTGAGAAAGCACTTGAGCATGTTGATCTGTTTGGAAGATTAGGAGGCAGATTGAAACGATTCAAAATCTATCTCTGAAGCTTAAGAATTAAACACCTACCGCGCCCGTTGATCTGGAATCCATCGAATCGCACCGTGATAAAATTGATACGGAAAAAACGGGACGGTTCAACTGACTCCGTTGCACACCTTGGTTGGGCTATGTTCACTTCGGATAGCACAATAAATACCTCGAGACGGCCTAAAAATAGAACAATGTTAGTTTCCAAGTATTTAGTAAAGTTACTTAAAGAAAAAAAATACAAATTTAATAATTGAACTGATCTTATGATAAAAAAAAACATTTCACCGACCAAAAGCTTTTCCCAACCTTTCCAAAAAAAAAATCTGTCCACCGGTGGACAAATTTTTCCCGGAACACTTGGCCAAGGACCCATTCAACCGGTGGGTTAGTTTCTCTTGCTAACTATGCGGGCAATCTGTCCACCGGTGGACCAGTTCCTCTTGCCAACTTTGACAGGCAATCCGTCCACCGGTGGACCAATTCCTCTTGCCAACTTTGACAGGCAATCCGACCACCGGTGGACGGATTCCTCCTGCAAAACATTGCCCAGGAATCCGTCCACCGATGGACCAGTTTCTCTTGCCAAATTAGGCAGCCAATCCGTCCACCGGTGGACCAATTCCTCTAGCCAACTTTGGCAGCCAATCCGACCACCGGTGGACGGATTCCTCCTGCGAAACATTGCCCAGGAATCCGTCCACCGGTGGACCAATTCCTCTAGCCAACTTTGGCAGCCAATCCGACCACCGGTGGACGGATTCCTCCTGCAAAACATTGCCCAGGAATCCGTCCACCGGTGGACGAATTCCTTTGGCAGGCAATCCGGCCACCGGTGGACGGATTCCTGGGCAATGTTTTGCAGGAGGAATCCGTCCACCGGTGGACAGATTGCCCGCATAGTTTGCAAGATAAATTCACTTACCTGTTCCAATCCGCGAACTACCTTTGCCAAAAACTTGAAAGAAATGACAAAATGAAAAGTTTCAAAAGTTTGCAAAAATTTCGCTAAGTCAAAATCCCACTTTTGGAAGTTCGGCAACTCGATCTCAATTTTTGGTGATTTTCACCATTTTGTGAGTTTGCGAAATCACACTTTTTCGAGTTCGCTTAAGCGAACTGCCAAAAGTGCGATTTCTGAACTCCAAAAAGTGGGATTTTTTGTAACCGTGTACACGGTTACAAAAAATCCCACTTTTTGGAGTTCAGAAATCGCACTTTGGCAGTTCGCTTAAGCGAACTCGAAAAATTTCGCAAACTCACAAAATGGTGAAAATCACCAAAATTGAGATCGAGTTGCCGAAAAAAGTGGGATTTTGACTTAGCGAAATTTTTGCAAACTTTGAAACTTTTCATTTTGTCATTTCTTTCAAGTTTTTGGCAAAGGTAGTTCGCGGATTGGAACAGGTAAGTGAATTTATCTTGCAAACTATGCGGGCAATCTGTCCACCGGTGGACGGATTCCTCCTGCAAAACATTGCCCAGGAATCCGTCCACCGGTGGCCGGATTGCCTGCCAAAAATTCGTCCACCGGTGGACGGATTCCTGGGCAATGTTTTGCAGGAGGAATCCGTCCACCGGTGGTCGGATTGGCTGCCAAAGTTGGCTAGAGGAATTGGTCCACCGGTGGACGGATTCCTGGGCAATGTTTCGCAGGAGGAATCCGTCCACCGGTGGTCGGATTGGCTGCCAAAGTTGGCTAGAGGAATTGGTCCACCGGTGGACGGATTGGCTGCCTAATTTGGCAAGAGAAACTGGTCCATCGGTGGACGGATTCCTGGGCAATGTTTTGCAGGAGGAATCCGTCCACCGGTGGTCGGATTGCCTGTCAAAGTTGGCAAGAGGAATTGGTCCACCGGTGGACGGATTGCCTGTCAAAGTTGGCAAGAGGAACTGGTCCACCGGTGGACAGATTGCCCGCATAGTTAGCAAGAGAAACTAACCCACCGGTTGAATGGGTCCTTGGCCAAGTGTTCCGGGAAAATTTGTCCACCGGTGGACAGATTTTTTTGGAAAGGTTGGGAAAAGCTTTTGGTCGGTGAAATGTTTTTTTATCATAAGATCAGTTCAATTATTAAATTTGTATTTTTTCTTTAAGTAACTTTACTAAATACTTGAAACTAACATTGTTCTATTTTAGGCCGTCTCGAGGTATTTATTGTGCTATCCGAAGTGAACATAGCCCAACCAAGGTGTGCAACGGAGTCAGTTGAACCGTCCCGTTTTCCGTATCAATTTTATCACGGTGCGATTCGATGGATTCCAGATCAACGGGCGCGGTAGGTGTTTAATTCTTAAGCTTCAGAGATAGATTTTGAATCGTTTCAATCTGCCTCCTAATCTTCCAAACAGATCAACATGCTCAAGTGCTTTCTCAACGGCGGTCTGGGTTCGTCTTCGTTGCAGCCATTGGCCTGGATGATCTGCGGAGGTGGCACCAGCGACGACCAGTATAGCCGAGGCAGCAGTTGCCTCCTCGACGGCCGTTCTAGACCCGTGTTCATCTACTTGGCGGCGGGCAGCCTCCAGCAGTACCGCTTGTTCCTTCTCCTGCTCCTCCGGTTCCTTAAAAAAGAACAGATCGGGCTTCAGCTCCCACTTGTTCAAGATCTTGTCCCGCCCCGATACATACCTCGCGCCGTGTTGCCACGGTGGTCACATGCGCTGAGACAGAAACTTCTGTTCTGCCCTGACGTGTGGCATCAAATCATTCGGTGCCACGCCGTGCAGCTATCATCCCAAGCTGGTTTCGCTTCACATCGGTTCCCGCTAACAAACAGCAGCAGCAATGCCATTGCCCAGAATCAACTCTCACCACAGGAGCAGGAGAAACCGACCTCAGCACAAGTGGAACCGTTTATTCAAACGTGAGTAGTTTTGTCTTATTGTGCTTCTAGTTAATCTTTGATTAGTTTTATTCTCAAAAGTTGGCTTTCAGGAGCCACGTTACAGGTAGCCGCTGGTCATAAGTGGCCACGGGACGTTTAAGAGGAACAGTTCTACAGATATGGAGGAATAGTCCGACATCTCGGAAAAGGGCTTCCAGCAGGTTTCGTTTGTCAACTCGATCGCTACGACCAAGGAAGGTCGCCACGGAGACTACGTCTAGGACATCATCGTGAAGCAGCTGATGCTGAAGCTGAAGGAGAACATGAAGCTGCAGGTCAAGAGCTTCTGCTCGAAGTGCGTCATGTCGGAGAAGTTCGTCGCGGCCGTGTTAAAGCGTGGCATCGTCGAATTGGTTCTGCAATGGGCCAAGTTTAAGGCTCAGACTGAGTTGAGCAAGGCTTCCGGTTCGAAAAAGTCGAAGATCCAGAACGTTCCCAAGCTGGAGGATGCCAACGATGCCGGTACGAAGTACTACTCGGAGGAGCGGTACCTGCACAAGAAGACCACCCGAGCGATTTTCTACAAGGAGATTATCAACCCGGATTTGGATTTGTTCTCCAACTCGGACAACGTTCGAGCGTAACGACAAACGGGAGGTTAAGGTCACTCAGCTGACTGGTTCCGTTGCGGAAATGTCCGCGTACCATCACGGCGAGCAGTCGCTTTGCTCCACCATCGTCGACTTGACGCAGAACTTTGTCAGCAGCAACAACATCAATCTGCTGTACCCGAGAGATCAGTTCGGAACGCGTTTGCCCGGGGTTAAGGACAGCGCTAAACCGCGTTTCATTCTCACGATGATGTCCGCGCTGACTCCTTGGAAGATCCACTGCTGGAGAACCAGTACGACGACAATCATAAGATTGATCCGGTTAAGGAGTGAAAGCGGCAGGTCGTCCAGGAGGAACATGAGGTAGCCGAAGAGCCAGAAGAAGCTCTGGTGAGGGGGACACAATTTAAGAAAAAAATTATTGTAATTTGTAAACATACCTATCTTAGAAAATAAATCTTCTGTTTATTTTAAATTTAATTTAATTTCAACCTGAATCCAAAGAAAGCGCCCAAAGATAGGCAACCTGCAAAGCCTCTAAAACCGGTGAAATATTTCGCCATGCTCGAACTCGGCAGTTCATGAAAATCATGACATTTTAAGATCGACCCACTAAACCATAAAAATGGTTATATGGGTTGAACTCGAATTTTCATGATAATAACCATAAATATGGTTTTATTTGGTGAGCGTGTATGATGTGTATGATATGTGGTCAAAGTTTGCCGATTCTGCTGACCGCGGAGAAACCCTTTTCGGCGTACTCGACGTAGATGATTGGACCAGATACCAACTCCATGACCTGGAACGAGTTGTGTAATCCGTACTCGTACTTCTCCGGGGCACAATCGGCATAGATCCACGACCCGTTGGCCAAGTCCGAAACATTTCCGATGGCGTCATTCACCACAGTAATATCGGCCACAATTGGGTACTAAAGCCCTATGTCAATTTTTATGTACAACAGTAAAAAACACGATTAAAAACCATTTCTGATCACTTTTTTTTCATTCTAATGCAAAAAAAAAATATGACAAGACAACATTTTTTCGACGGATCAGCTATGGTCCCCTTGGAACGAGCTGTCAAGTAGGAGCTTTTCTGTCAAGAAGGACCGCGAGGTTAATTTTTCAAAATTGATTTAAAAATCCATTTTAAACTCTTTGTGGTCGTACAAAGGGTCATTGTACTCAGAAAAATAAGCTTTATCGCTGTAAACAATTATATCAGCAATCTAAACTTCATTTTAGGACCCAATTGCCGTTCCGACGGACGAAATCGACGTCAGGATGATGACCGAAATTGCGCCTGGGATCGCCTTCGAGGGGTTCTTCAGGTCACCGCTGGTGATATCACCGGCCAGAATGCCAATGGCCATCGAGAAAGAAGATGCTTCTTCTAGACATCTGAAACAAAAAACATTAATTCTTTTAAAAACTGTTTAAACTAAATTTAACTTACCATCTGTTACATTTTCGATAAAATTTTGCGACCACAAGTCTGGCAGCAGTTCTTCACCGAACGCCATCAATTTTCATACTAAAATAATCACGTAGAAATTTCGCCGAATGGCGCACTCGAGTGCCGTTGAAGTTACATTTCAAAACACATAAAAACTACATGGAAAACCCTAGTGGAAAAATACCATAAGGCTTTTCACGTAACATCAACGTGAAAACATTTTTTTGCCAGTACACTTTCACATTATTTTTACGTGTGTCACGTAAAACGAGCCTAGCGAGGGGAAAATCAGGATTACGTGATTTTTCAGGTAGCATCAACGTGTGGATTATTTTGAGTGCAGTGACGTTTCAGCACAACACTGAAAAAAACCAACATAGCAAGTTCACATGCTTTTTCACGTGAGCTAATCCAAAAACTAACACAATGAATTAACATGCTTTTCCTTTGACTTAGACATGACTTTCATTATAAATGCACGTGAAAACCGCGTCAGCTACACCCATCTTGATCCATTCTTTTTTCATGGGATTTTCATCCCAGACTCACGTGAATTGCACTTCGATTCACCCCAATTGACTTTTCCTTTAGGTTTCAAGTGAATTTCACGTTACTATCGAATGTTTTGATGTTGAAGTTCGAAAAGAAAAAATAGTCTAAGTCAAGATGGCCACTCACATTAAATCTGAGTCAGAGCTCTTGCGTTTAAATTGGATTATTCGCCAGAAAAGAGGGGTTTTTTCGCGAAATTGTGGCAGGATTATTTCTAAAACTATGGTAAGTATTTTCTAAGTATTTCTTTGGACAAAAATGTATGCCTAACCATTTTTTTAATCATATTTCCAGGGAATTATCGTCTGCTTCTCGCCGCCGCTGCCTCATTTTTTTTAAGTATCTGCAAAACATTTTTTTTGTGGATGATGGCTGACCCCCATCGAGGCATGTTAATGATGGTCAACGAGGATCCGGAAATGTCCGAGGAGACCCGCGAGAGTCCCGGTGTGTGGCGCAGGAGCACGGCTTGCTGCTCATACGGAGAGCATTTTTTGTGTGAAGTGTGAATGAAAAAGTGATATGTATGTGTATTCTCGAAGAAGACTAAAAGTGTAATATATATTTAAAAAATTAATGGAAAACTAATGAATGCACGAAATGCATTTTTATTTCAAAACATGAATATAAAAAAGAAAAAGAAAAGGTTACCAAAAATCTTCACTTGAAAAGCAATTGAAAAACATTTGATTTTAAAGTGAAATCCATTTAAATTTCATAAACATTTCTTATGAAAGTCACGTGAAACGACACATGAAGCTAACGTGATTTTCACTAGGTTTGAACATGCAGCGCGATGAAAATTTTCTATGTGATTTACACATAACTTTTACATGCAAAGTGGTATGGGGCAGATTCATGTGTAAAACATGTAATATTACTATGGGCCTTTCTTTCAGTGAACATATCGTTACACTCAGAAATGAAGTTGATAAGTTTGCGTAGTGTCGGAGAAGTCGCCGCAAAAATTCGATTTATTTCCGAAACCACAATATAGATAATTTGGGTTTATTCTGAAAATCAGTTTTTTAAAACATTTTTATATCTGTTTTAGTACAAAGAGTGATTTTAACTTTGAGTGTAGATTTGCAGTGCGTGGCCGAATGGTTACGCTGTCCGCTTTGTAAGCGGATGATTCTGGGTTCGATCATAGAATAGAAGTCCAACTGTCAAAAACAAGTTGTATCACTTTTTTCTCGAGAACAAGTAGCGCCGCGTATCGGCGATGGTATACTTTATTATGCCACTACTCTGGCATAATTTCAAGAAAGTGTTGGTAAAGGTGGCAACAACACCATTATTGATTTTTATTCGGAAGAATTTAATTAAAATTTGTTTTATTCTTAGCATCAATAAAACGAGAGTGAAACACGCAGATGAAGGGGCAGTATGGAAAGTCTGCTGCTATATTTTTCTATGGTTCTAAACTTTCACAGCGCTTTCAAACTTCGTTTTGATAATTTATTTTTGATCAACATATATGATTTGTTTTACCACAATTTTTGCATCGCATTTCCAAAGAATTGCAGTTGAAAATCAAATTTTATTCTTCAAAAAAAAAAACGAATCTCTCCATATGGCGAGCGCTTGAAATTCTAGGTATAAATACGAGTATCCTGCGCTTTCACCTTGTGAAATATTTTCAAATACTTAGGTTTCCATGGCGTCAAAATTTTTGCGCTTGAAAGAAGATTTAGTTGTTTGATACTAGCAATAGTGGCCAACTGAGAATAAAGAACACGATCTAGTAGTATAAAGGTACTGCAAACGGACACAGAGGATAAATCCCGAAATTAGCGAGAGCGTTATTCTCATGGGTTCATTTTCAAAACAGTTCATCAACCAAAAAAAAAAATGCCGTTATCGAGACTCGAAAACCTTTGACTTTCCAAACCGCGCCCTCGCCGTATCCGCCACCAAAGTTCGATGACTATGAGATGGTCATTTGGCAATAAAAGCCACTCAATTTGATGAACAAATAAACACAATTTCGTGGTGGTTCACCCGCGAGAGGTTTTTTTTTTTTCATTTAATTTCTATGTTTCTATCCTCCAAATCGAGTCGGCTGTTCGATATTTTTGAGCACGTGGTTTTAAGCTTTTGACAGCTATCAGTTGTTCCAATTCGCGAATTCAGATTCGCTCATTCAAATGCAGTTCTATTCAAATTGGCGAATCTGCATTTATTCTTAAAATTATTTTTGTTCTGTTCTTTTGGTACCGAAGTCGGCTTATGTAATTTCATTCTGCTACATTTTTATCACATTTGCAGTTGAGGATTACAATGATGTTTCAATCAGTGTTATGACTATGTTCTGTCTAAGAACCTCCAGAACCGGTATCTGTTCTGCGTGACCGGAAGTTGATATGTGTGACTCAGAAGTGTTAAAAAAGCAAAATTGGTTGGAATTAGAGGGTGACGAGCGGGAATTCCCGGGAAAAATTTCCCGGGAAATCGACCATTTTTGGACCTCTCGATTCCCGGGAAATTCGTTCGAGACTCCCGGGAAATTTTATACTTATAAATATTCAAGCAAAATTATATAAGGGTCATTCCACCTGAAGTGTGCAAGAAAAAATGCAAATTTGAAAATTACCATCTCCGATTCTGCTCAAATTTGGCAGAGCTGTTAAGACTATCAAAACATGCAAAAATCCCGAATTTCATCCAAATCGGACCACCCCCTACATTTTTGTACCCTCCCAAAAAATCGACTTTTGGCGATTTTTGAGCGAAACCCTATCTTCAAACGACGATAACTCAGGAACCACAAATCTTAGAGGGTTGGTCTTAGACTCAATTTTGAAGGAAATTGGACGTAGAATCCATTTCTGTGATCAAAATTTAGATTAAAATATGTTTTCTACCTGTATTGCGCAATTGAAAATTTTAAATGGCCGTATCTCAAAACAGCCCTATTTATTTTTTAAATTTGACCTCACCATCGTATTCCCCGTCCGATTTTACATAAGAATCACTTATCGACAGAAAGGAATTTTTTTCGTTCCAGAGATATCGAATTTTAAAGTTTTTAGTTTTTGAGATTACCTACATTAGCTTCATTCGCCGCATATGCTAGAAGCACTCAGAAGCGCTGTTCAATAACTGCTACCTGGTTATTTATTGAATTAAGATTTCTTTCCAAATAATCATTAGCAAATGAGGCAAAAATGTAATGCCACTGTAGGAAACTGCTGTATACGGTGAATTTGTGTGCTAGCCCACAGTACAAAGCAAGAACGACACGCAATACAGGGCAGAATGGAATTCCCGCAGAGCTAGCAGGAAATTGTAATTGATCTTGTAACTTAAGAAAAAGTGTACGATACATTATCGTGTTAAAAATTATGAATTAATATGAACAAAACTCTCGTGAAGCATGATTAAGGAGGAGGATTTCTGGAAAGTATAAAACTGGAAAAAGGTAAGAAAATCACAACGATTAATCTGATTTATTATCTAGTTGTGTTATTATTCAGTAGTGTTCATTTTGACACCGTCCGAACAATAATCTTTTTTTTGTTTGTCAATCATTTCGAAATCTTGGAAGACGATACAGCTGCTATCCACATGTATCAGAAGTATATGGTATTGCTTTTGAAATTAAATGTACCAGAATTGAAAAAAATCATCAATTATTCTGATGAAACACATTATAAAAATCGGTTTAATATGATCAATCTTTCAAACCCTAAGGCAGAATTTTGGGTTTTTGCTGAATGGCACTATTTCGCTACCGCACATGGCAAAAGCTCTAGAACCCATGAGAATTATTTCATCTACTACAGCCAGCTCTAAATTTGTTCTCGTTTCAAATAAAAGAAGAAATAAAAGAAATAATTTGAGAAAGTGGGAAGAAATGAGGAATTAGAAAAAATATGAAAATAATAGAATAATGATAAATTTTCGAAAATTGTTTTGTAAAAACTCTGTAGCATTTGCAAATAAATATTAAAAGTTCAAATTTTACTTAATATGGTTCAATGACACTGAGATCAGGAAAAATAGTGCGTTAAAAATTATATTCCTTATCGGTTGCTGTGCACCCTTAAACAAAAAATAGATTGTTCAAGGTATTGATTATCTCAAAATCGTATATAAAATTGAAAAAATAATTCATCTTACAGAACACCAGGTAGTTATTATTGATCAGCACGACTGAGTGCTTCTAGCAGATGCGGCGAGTGTAGATATTATAGGTAATTTCAAATACTTAAAACTTTAAAATTCGATATCTCTGGAACGAAAAAAATTCCTTTCTGTCGATAAGTGATTCTTATGTAAAATCGGACGGGGAATACGATGGTGAGGTCAAATTTAAAAAATAAATAGGGCTGTTTTGAGATACGGCCATTTAAAGTTTTCAATTGCGCAATTCAGGTAGAAAACATATTTTAATCTAAATTTTGATCACGGAAATGTATTCTACGTCCAATTTCCTTCAAAATTGAGTCTAAGACCGACCCTCTAAGATTTGTGGTTCCTGAGTTATCGTCGTTTGAAGATAGGGGTTTCGCTCAAAAATCGCCAAAAAGTCGATTTTATGGGAGGGTACAAAAATGGAGGGGGTGGTCCGATTTGGATGAAATTCGGGATTTTTGCATGTTTTGATAGTCTTAACAGCTCTGCCAAATTTGAGCAGAATCGGAGATGGTAATTTTCAAATGGTGTTCCGCTTCAGGTGGAATGACCCATAAACTAATCAGAAAATTATTTGAAAAATTCTAAATTGCTTAGAACATTGGAAATTCAATGTTCGATGTACAAGGTTTGAATAAACCATTGCTTCTCTGATCTTTTTATTCAGAATGTTCAAAATTTAACCTATCAAAAATTTCAATAACTATAATTGAGAGAAGCCAAAAAAAATTGGACCCCAACATTTTTCTTGAAGCATACTTAGCAGTTACTCCCAGAAATGAAATCAAAAGTTGTTTTAAATTATTTTTATTTATTGTTTCTAAGAGGGAAAAGCTTTTTCAAAATAAGTTCAATTTTGATATCCTATCTTGCAATCCCCATATGTTTTTTTTTTTTTAATTCGAAGTACCTAAGTTGATTTTGCTGTACCAAGGTTAATTCTTTTTTGATGCCGATGAGTTGTTTTGTGATTCACGTCAACTTTAATATTCAATTATATTTTGGATAAAAACACTCTGTCAATCTTTGTAAAGTTACGGTCCACCCTAGGGGGGTGCCACTTCGGTTCCGGCGGGTTTCTCGCATCTGAAACTGCGTGATCGGCTCCGTCGGCTTCGAATCCGATCCGAACCCTCGATTTTTTTCAAACAAAGTTAATTCAATCCATTTAAGCGTGTAACGCTCCGCTGTGGGTTGCGAACTGTCAACCGTTTTGTTTTGTTTTCCTCCAGTTTTGTGGCGAAGTGCGAACGTGTACAAACAAAAAGGAGTTTTTAGTTGTTTGTCCAACCGGACCACTTCCACGATGGCCAACACCACCGCAGAACTTGCCGTAGAATCTTCCTCTGTTCTCGCTCCAGCAATTAATATGCAGAACATCACTTCCGCCGCCGTCGTCCACTTTTTGCTGGACGAACTGGTCCGGGAGCTGAAGTTGTTTGCCTAGAAGAAGATGGACACGATTTGGCAGAAAACGTAGGAGGATTTAGAGAAAAAATAGATCCTGCAAGAAACAAGGGCTAAGCCCGTGGTCCGTGGACACGATCATCGACGTTCATCATCGACGCAGTTGCAGGTTCAGCTGGCGGAGAATCCGACCAAGGCGAAGCCGATCGGTGCGCGGCTGGAGGCGACCGTTAATCGGATGATTCAGCGTTGCGTGGAAGATGGACATTGCCGACAGGCCGGATATGGATGGACGTGGTTGTGTCTTCGATTATGAAGGTAAAAATTCTCAATTTTTATAGCAAAAAATAAACTCATTTAAATTCCTACCTTTATGTTACCCAGAGCCTCCCCTTCCGCAACACGGTACTGCGTTGCTCAACATGTGTCACAACATGTGTCCGTCAACATGTGCCAGTGTCGGATCTCCCTGGAAGACCCGTTGGCCGTCGCCGAACTGCTCGACAATCTGTCTAATTGTGGCAAACACACGGACCTGATTGCGTACTACATCTGTACGATTCTGTCACGCAGCAGTTCCTGAGACAGGTTCTGCAGACGCACAAAGCTACCGATTCCGTCGAAATGTATTTCAAACTTAAGCCGCGAATCACGAATGCTGCGCCGGAAGAGCCAATATCAAACAAGAGCAAGAGACACACCAAGCGAACTTTGAGACACAGGCGAGAATTTTGTCCGTAAAGATTACGATCGATCTGCAGTTACAGTTCACAATTCGGACCAACCCCGCGGATCTGCAGATCCTGCGCGCGACTAGGAAAGCATCGCGAGTGTCGATTTCCCACATGGCGACGGGAGTTGCGGACGCGCGCACAGCGGTAAAACGTGCGATCCGTTCCTGAGCGATAATCTGGTGTTTGGTGATTGGTCAGGGCTACGAATTGGGAAAAGTTTTCGGCCACGGCCACGCTGCGAGTGATTCATCTCGGGCACGAGATAGAATCGTTCGTGTTGATGCAGAGTTATCTGCCGAAAGAGAGTGGACTGAGCTCCGGATGTGGCCTGTACGCGCTCGGATTGATCCGCGCTTATCACAGGTTAACATTTTTAGGTAATTTAATCAGCAGAAGGACGCTTAAAACGAGAATGTTTGAGGCTGGGGCTGGCCAACGGGAAATCACCGGCAGGACATTTATGAGCAGTCTTGTGAGCAATTAATCTTTGACTTGCAACAGAACGATACTGTAAGGGTGAGACGACTGGAATTACCATGGGAATGGTCATGCTCGGTTCAAAGCAAAACCATGGTCGGGTCGCGTAAGCCCATTAGACCCAGCACGAGAAGATTCTGCGTTGGTTGGCTGTCAGAATTCTGCTGACCATCAACACTAAACCCTGGTCATCACTAACAAGCACGAGGACATGGTCAAGTACGGCGCCATCCTTGCCCAGGGCATGACCATCAGCCTCCAATACCGTACCGTACCAACTGCAAGACAGGTCAGAATACTCGGTTTCACCCAATACTGGTACAGGTTCCCTCTGGGTCAGTGTTTCTTTCTAGTATTCTGGAACGATCTCTAAACCGCCGCCCACGCATCTCAGCTACCTTGTACCACTCGAGGAGAAGAAACGCAAAGTAAAAAAAACCTTTATGCACAACCTGGCCTGCGTGATGTGCGCCCAGCTGAAGGTGAATTGCATTGCCGAGGGAATGCCGTTTACGTCACCTTTGGCGGGATCGTGATAATGCACAACTCGGCAACTGGCGAGCAGGTGCTGATCGAGCGCGTTACGGAGTACGAGCCGAAGAGTTATAACCTGATGAAACCGGAAGCCCCTATGCCATTTAAGAACATTTAGAATTATATGAAGAGAGATCGTTTTATTGCAATTCGTTTCCAATATCATTACATATAAATATTGTAACAGTTTTGTATTTGATTCAAATGTCATAATAAATTCTTTTCTTTTTTTTCTATTCTTTTTTTATGTCCAACAGGAAGTTGGATTCTCCGTTGCGTTTTCTTTCATATTTCGATACTTGCTCACGGTAGATTACGGAAGTGCCCTCTGATGGGAGACATTTTCCCAAGTTCTGTCAACGGTATCTCCCTCCCTCGAGCAGCTGTCGTCAAACACTTTCTCCTTAAACATGTCCAAAACGCTGGCTTATCCGCGATCATCGCGTAGTCACCGTCCACCTTGGTCACGAGCCCAATGGTACCGAGCCCAATGGTACCGAGTGTACGTCCCCACGAAGATGACGTTCCTGGAAAGATACAAGATTAGTTTCGATACGAACTTATGTCGCTACTAGTTGAATCTTACCTTAGCAGCCACTACTCCTCGTCCTTCTTGGGGGCCATTCGTTTGCGCGAGTTGCCAGCACTTCCAGTGTCACTCAAGTGCTCGAATCGAGCGTTTCTTTGCTGCCTCCGGACTCCGGAGGCTTTCTTGGTGCTGCCGCTGCCACTGCCCAAACTAGAGCTGCATACTTTTTCTTTGACTTCCGATGACGACAGGAGGCCTTCGGTTCCGGTTGAACTTGAGTTGGATGCTCCACCGGAGGCGATCTTGTTGTAGGACAGGGTCGACATTGGGAGTAGCTTGAAGCGACAAATGATGGTGTGATCCCAAGCGGCATTCAGTAGCTGACCGAATTTCGGAACTCCGTTCGAGATCGTTAATCCGATCGCTTCGTGCTGGTACATGGGACTGTTCTTCATGCATATCTGGGCCCCGGCTTTTTAGTCGTTGCGTTGTATTTGTCCCAAAGTCGTTTACGTTGGCCAAACGGCAAGACGCCCCACCAGTTCGTCACTTTCAGTGCTTGAAACGGTTTAGAGCGTACACGTGGGATTTATCCGTCCTTGTCCAGCCCAAACAGCTGGTGGCCACATGTTCCAGCTTGCTGCCGGCATAATCGAGCAACTTGTCCTTCTAAGTGGCGATGCGTCCACTTTCGGTAGAGACCGGAAACCGGATTGATGTCCACGAAATGTACGTGACCTTCTCGTACAGTAAATCCTGCGGAACCATCTTCGGGTGGTAGATGTTGGTCGGTTCACTGCTCCGTCTGCCCAGCGCCACTGATGCAACTTCCCCTTACTTGTCACTCCGATAAACTCCGAGTTCAGGATCTACGGTATAGAAAAATTTTACTGTTAGAGATATATTTATTATTACTGTTTACTGTTAGAGATATATTTATTATTTTACCGTAAACTGGGGTCAATCGGGACACATGGGGCGAATTGGGACAGCAGTTTTAACCATGTTGGAGCACAATATTTTGATTTTTCTTGTTGGTTTCGGTTAGAACAGACTCAGATCAACAAAATGTGTACATCCATTTCCAAATATAAAAGCTTTAAGTGCTCCAAAAACTGCTGTCCCTATTCATACTGTAGTCCCGATTCGCCCCAGATTACGGTAAGTCCGTTTCTAATTCTACAAACAACGCTCCTTTACCGCGGGGGACATCGTACATGGAATCAGAAATCTATCTTAAAAGGCACGCAGACAGTTTTGCTCAATAACTATTTGCCAAACACCAATACCAGCGGTCTTCCCTAGCAAAAACACTTCACAACCTTTCGGATATCCCCACAGGCTCAGGTGTGCCCTACTTACCTGCCTAGTTACCACACTTCTTTTCACAGGCGTCCTCGCGGAACCACAGGCGTGGTCCAAAGTACCGTCGAATCCTTTCCGCTCGCCACCGTCCGAATCCTTTCCGCTCGGCACTGTTCAATCCAGATCTGCTTCCACCACTGGTATCGCATCCTCCTCCTCCCTCGGAACCACCGGCCAGAAGTCCGGACGTTTCTCCCATATCGACAACAGAACCGGAAGCCGATACTTTGCCGATTGGTCGCTCCGTGGCTCGCTGCCTACCAATTCTCCCCTTAGGCCACTTTTCCTCGAATCACTCAACCTTTGCGCAAGGCACTCTGTGGCCACAGATTCTTCCGCTGGGTAACTTCGGCACAACTCGCGAAAATCAAATTGAAAACATTACGATTGGAAAACATGATTTTCTAAAACATAAACAAACCAAACGAAATGTCAAAACGGTCAACACTCTGAATGAAATTACACAGATTCGGCTAAACAGAGGGAGCGAGTCTGAAGGATTTGGAGCGGATCCAAATCCGCTTCGAAAACTCGAAGTGGCACCCCCCTAGGGTCCACCAATTGTGAACATTCGGATTTTCCTGATAACTGTAAATATTTCTTCAATGAATATTTACAGTTGACCATAAAAAGAAAAAAAAAAGTTCACATTGTTGTTTTTAGTCGTTGTTTATCATATTGCAAATATCCCGATACTGGGAAATTATATATTAGCTATTGTTTTACTTCACAAACATCTAATAACAAGTTCATGCAACAAGCTTGTGAAACTTTTGAAAAATCACTCAGTGCGAATAAAGATTCGTTAACATTTTAAACTACAATTTTGAGTCCTAAAAAGCGGAAGAATCGATCTTATATTTGCAGATTCAGTAAAAAATCAAAAGGTAGATATAGTTCCTCAGATAAAGAGGATACTAAAGTTTTATAGAATAAGTATGAATTGAATGTAACTTAATTGATTAAAAAAACAATATAATTACAATTCCTTTTGAATTATTGCCACTATTCCATAGAAAAAAAAATCCCGGGTCCCGGGAATTCCCGGGAAATGGTTAAATTCAACTCTCGATTCCCGGGAAATAGAAAATCTCGAGAATCGTCACCCTCTAGACGCGCGACAGCAAAGTAGAGAACAGGATGGTCACGTTGCCGGCCTTCATCAGGACAGGTTTGGAGAAATTGGCTGTAGATTCGGCAAGGGTGATCGATGTTTCCTGGCTGGTAAGTGAAGTGCCTGAACGGGGAGTTCCCGATTCTGGAAGCGCATCCGGAACATTGGGTTGATGAGGCCCTCGGAACGGAATTCGATTTCAAGCACTTCATCCTCCTTCGAGAAAGACACAGATTTTTTCGGCACGCTTTCCAGGGTTCATTCGGCTGGAGCTGCGCCGTTGCGAGATGAGCATTTGTGGGCGGTTATTTGCTAAAAGAGATGGAAGTAAGTGAAGTTGGCAAGCCACTGTACACATTCTCATTACTCACAGGTGTTGTAAACCGCCGGCACCGAGTGCAACATCCGCTCTGGCTACCTCCGATTATCCCGCTTCTCGTCGTCCTCCTCTTCGTCGGCTCCTTCTCCTCACCGTGAAAATCACCTGTCTCGTACTTGTCCAAAACCGGATGTTTATCTTCTTCAACGCAATCTCGTTGTTCACGCAACTCTTCGGCAGCGCCATCTCCTCGATGATCTCGTTACAGTCCTCGCGGGAATTGACCTTCAATCACCAATCCCGGGCCACCACCACCGAATACAACCGGTGCGAATCCACATTCCTACCTCCCGTCCTAAAAACATACAAAATCAATCACAAGCCCCACAAAACACCCAAGCTTTCTTCTTACCCATTCCGGTCGTGGAACAGCTGCAGTTCCTGCAGGAAGCTCGCCTTGTCCTTTTGAGCACTTCACCTCGTCCCGCACACGCACCACCCTCCTTCGAATGCGTTCCGCTGTTTGGCTCACGAAGGTTTCCGCGTCCGAGTCCTGGCTGCTGCCGCGGTCGGCTTTACTTTGCGTCCTAGACTCACCAGCACCACCGGACCCACCAAAGTGTTTGTTTACATTTGCGACTTAGGCGTACACGGTTACACGAGAACGTCAAAATGAAATAAATTTTACAGTCGAATTAAAAGAAAAACTTTTAAATCAGTGAGCAATGAGATTTTCAAAAACTGTAGCAGTCAAAGTTTTCATTTTCAAAACAAGAAAAAAACTTTTAATGTAGCAAATTTTAACAACTTTTTAATTCGAAAGTACGTTACTTTTGTCATTACCGTAATATTTTTTTGTGTGTAGCGCCATCTGTTAGCCTATAAAGGAGAAAAGCTCGGAGCTTAACCTCAAAGGTAAACAACCGAATGAACTTTTTTGACAGGTGTCAGTTCCGGGACTTAGCATTTAAAATTATAATTTTGTTCCGGTTGTTCCGTTTCGCATGGACACAAACACGGCCAGGAACACGGCAAGGACACGGCCACGGAAATTGCCAGGAACATGCACCTACACGGCCAGGGACACGAAAACGGCCAGAAGCACGGGCACAAACACGGGCAGGAGTCCGGACAAGGACACGACCTAGAGCACGGCCACGGGAACCAGGAACAGGCATTTACGTGGTCAGGTGCACGTACACGAACACGGCCAGAAGCACGGACAAGCACACGGGCACCAATACGAAAAAAAAACTCTGGTTATGACGTTTCGCGCAATCGGAAGAAAATTCAAACTCAAAAAATGCTAAGTCCCGATTTGACACCTGTCAAACCACTCAGATGGCACTCACAAAATGAATACTGAGTTCTTTGAGTTCATTTGCTACGTCACGGTTTTCTTGCCTATTGCCACTCTCTAAAGCAGCCATGATGGTTTTCTGAGAAGGTGTGTTTGAAAATGCATCAACCAGAAATATAAAAAAATATTTTTTAAATTTTTCGAAAAAAAATGAAAAAAAAAGTGAAGATTACGTTTAGTAAATCTACTTTAGTTTTTAATTAACGCGATTCACGAGCACATAGAAGTATTTTTTTCCATTAAATTATCGATATTTAAAAAAATATTCTAGCCTGATGCTTTTTTAAACACAGCAACCAGGGCCGCGCTTGAGGCTGTCAAATTCTTGCTGGTTGTGTTTATAAACAAAACCAACAGAGGAGAGCGAAAATGATGAGGAGACCCGGTGGAAATCGGGAGGATGGTCAAGCGTTTCTTGGAAGAGAAAAGATCCGGAACCAGAAACGAAACAATCCGGATCTGTCGAAAAATGAGAAACAGCAAAGTATGACACGATAAAGTCTGGAAGTCATCGGCGCCGTCAGCAAGAGCTACTATCATGGCCAACCCCGTAAACGTTTAGGCCCCGAACGACCGCATTCCGAAGATTATCTCCGGAACCGACAAACCAGCTACCACGATCACTTCAACCCTCACATCGAAGTCACCAACCTCTTCAACGCCCTCGAAACCCACACCACCTTCAAATGCCGCCACTTCCGGCGAACCCTCGTCGCCATACCAAAGGCCTAAATCTCGAATGTTCCCCCCGGCGCGTCAGTTTCCCCCACCGGCTATCCACTTCAAGCGATCCTCCAACCCCCCGGTTCAGGACCCAAGTAACCACAAGCACTAAATTGAAGTATTTATTCAGTACTAAATCAGCACTCGAATGCTTTGAAGTAGTAAATAAGCTTTGCGAATGCCTCAAAGTACCAAAACTTTGCAGCATTACAACTGGCATTAAATCACCATTTACGACCTTGAAAATGTGCTTCAAAGCATTTGATGTTTATCAACAAAGTAACTTATCGATACGGGAAACATTTCAGCCAGGCACGCTCTTATTGACTTTAATCCTTCTCCCGTCATGCCGTTCTAATAAGCGTGCGGGCTAAGGCGCATTTCCCCCAGAGTGCAACAGTTTTATTTTTGCGTGAACTGGGTTCAATTCCCGCTGACTGAAATGTTTTTTTTGTTTATTTTTTTTGTGGAAAACTGTGGACCAAGCACTCCTCGGAAAAACAGTTTAGGTTAGCCGTTAGCCATTACTTGTCCCTATTAACCTCAAGCCTTCCGTAATTGATTGTACTGTACTTGACTGGATGGCCGCAATTTGCTAAGTGACTCGTCAATAATTTTCGTCCAACAAAATGACAACGGGTTTTTCTCATGAACCAGAAACTTGAAACAGCAGAAAGAAAGTCTTCCTTAATGTTCGATGCATCAACCACATCGATTAAAACTTTCAAAACAAACACTCATTTCAGAATACATCAGTTGGCTGGCGCGCATCCTGGAGATCGACGAGAAAAATGCAAGAATAACATCAAAGTGTCACACTCACACATGAAACGCAACAGGAGAAAAAACAAAGGAGGCCCACCACCAAGTGTGTGGAGCAGCTAGCTGTCCTTTTTTCCCCAGCCTTGACGTCGATAAAGCAGTTTTTTTTGTTCGAGCTTTCGGTGAGGCATTAAATCGGCATCACTGTGCGCCACTTGAAATATTTCTCAAGGGAAAAGTGCTGATTTAATGTTTTGAAGCATTATTTGCTGGTATTAAATGCCAATATAATGCTGATTTAATGCCGCTATTTAGTGCCTCGCGGTTACTTGGGGAACCAGGTTGTCCACTTTGGTTGCCTCACATTTGTCAAGCAGCTGCAAGCGCGAGAGAATTTGCTGAAATCGGCTGAAATCAATTTTTCATCCAGAACAAACGATTACAAACGTTGAAAACCAACAAATATTATGGCGGAAAGAAAATGACAGTAGGCGGAAAGCGAATTTTTTGACAGCGGCAATGTGTCAGGGCAAAGCGACTGCAGCGCCACAAACGGATTGCCACAACTAAAAAAACTGTAGCAATGATTTACACAAGGGAAGAATTGAGACAAAACGTCTGTTGTCTGTGATACTTTCCCACCCTGAATATATACACCTTTAATAGAAATGTCATAACTGACGTAAAGAAAAGTCAGATTTTTCTTGTTGTTTTTGTTTACCGTTGACCGTCGTCGGTCGACCGTTGCCGCTTGCAAGCGGCTTGTCTCACAAGCCAGGTTCCCATCCGATTTCCACCCAGGCTCTTCACGTCGAGAACGGGATGTGGCCAACTTTGAACTCTGTTCCAAGTATCTAACAGGAAATACTCACATATCGTTCAAACTCGCCAACTGGAAGCTGTAACTTTGCCATCTCCGGAGTACATGCGATTACCGGAAGATGGATTCCGTTGTAGCTGGTTCTGTCCAGAACGGCATGACGGAATTTCTGCCAACTGTACCTCGAACGGCTATAATGTGCCAAAGGAACAGCCTCATGAGCGCAACAGTAGTAGAAGGAGAAGGAGGGTGACATTTTCTGAAGTGTTTTCATGCCAACGCAAGTGCCTGTCTGACGGTGGAAATTCCGTCAATCGAGCCTGGTCGGGCACGGCGGCTAGCTATAGCCAAACAAAAGTGGCCAGCTAATGTGTCAAGAGTCCCTACCGAAGATGTTACACCAGACACGGTCAATTTGGAGACGGATGTTGAAGCCAGTCAACGTGCCCTGACATCTAAGGCAAACGAGCACGATAATGTGTTGAGGTCAAGGTTGAGGTCCAAATCAGGTCCACAAATATCGCGGCAGAAAATCTAGCCTAGACGAAACATCTCCCAACCCGCCCCTCGAACGGTCTATGATTATAAAATTGTTTTATTATTCAATTGTGCTTAATAATAAATATTTCAATCAGCTGATAAATGAAAACAACAACAATCCGCTTGCACTGTCAAAATCAAGGTGCTTCAAGTGTTGGTGAGAACTTATGGTTGATTTCGTGTGGCTAAACATTTTCGTCAAGTTTCGTGTTTGAAGGCACTTTATTGCTCACTGGTTCGCTCGACACTAGAATATTGTTCGGTGGTCTGGGCTCCGTTCTACCAAAACGGTATCGAGCGAATTGAAAAGGTTCAACGGAAGTTCACTAGGTATGCGCTTCGCCACATCCCCCTAGTGGACCCACTAAATCCACCTAGCTACGCAGATCGCTGCAATTCCCTTGGTCTTGACCTTCTATCTGTTCGTCGTGACGTAGCTAAAGCAATCTTCGTGTCTGATTTGTTGAAGTCTTCAATTGACTGTCCTGAGATTCTTGAGCAAGTCAACTTCTACATTCAACGCCGTACGATCAGATCTCACCAATTCATTAGAATTCCACGCGCATCGACCAACTATGGTCGCAACGCGGCCGTGTCGAGCATGTGTAGAGTCTTTAACGATTGCTACGAGCACTTTGACATCCATTTGTCTCGCAACGTACTCCGGAAACTTTTCCTAAACCATTTTAAAACTTGACCCATCGCTACCAGAAGCTTTCTACTTGTGATATCCAACTGTGATCTTAGTTTAGGTTAGGATTAGGGAAAGTTTTATTTGTGTTCTATGTATTAGTTTAAGAAATCTTGTATCATTGGAGTTTGTAAACTTGTTGATGCGTTAAGATGAGGTGGTTTTTATGCCTTCTTGAGAATGTGTCTGACACAGCTCAAGGGGGCTTTTTGCCCACCAAAATAAAAAATGAATGAATGAATCTTCCAAGGCACAGTAATTTGCAACCAGAAGGAACCACCGATGCTGTTCCCGAAGCCAGGAACCTTGGAGGGAGACAGCTCGGGATGATTCATCTGTTTCGTCGTAGTTTTCCGAGAGAGTTGTCATCGTCATCAGATCGCGTTGCCGTTCATCTGTTTTAGTTAAGTATTTTTTATCTTCTTTTTTTGCATTCCATTCAGTTTTTTCCGTTTTTATCATTAGCTTATACTTCAAGTTATTTTATTTGATTATTCATCTGTTTTTGTTGCTCAAATTTGTTTTGAACTCTTGTTTAATTTATTTTTGTTTGGATTTAGATGATAATAGATTTGCCCAGTAGTACAGGATTTTTTGTTGTTATTGTTATTTTGTTTGTTTAAGCAGTTTATCTGAAAACCAAAACAGCACTATTATCTTTTGTTTTGCCCTGATTGCTCTTTTCCTACGCGTGTTTTTCTCTACATAGATTTATATATTTTTATGACTAATACTGTGAACAACGTGCAAGAACTGCGATTTGAACCAATCAATGCAACTCTGAAAAATAATCTTTCGAAAGAAAATGGATTTAAAGTTGGTCATTTAAACACATGTTCTATAATATGTCATCACGATGATGTTAAAAACATTTTCACTCAAACAGGATTTGACTGTATAGGTTTTACCGAAACATGGTTGAATTCTGATATAAAGGATGCTCTGATTAAATTCGACAATTTTGAAATTCTGAGACATGATCGTAATTCTACAACAAGAGTGAGAGGAGGAGGAGTAGCACTTTTTGTACGCCCTGAATACAAAACTAAAATTATTAAAACATCCCCAAGAGATAGTATTGAATATATGTTTTGTGAATTAAAAGTAGGTCAGTTGCAAGTTGTGGTTGGTGTTATCTATAAACCCCCAACCTTGATGGATTTTAGTTTTTTCTTTGAAGATCTTGGTAACATATCTTCAACTTATAATAATATTATTCTTATGGGTGATTTCAATATTAATATTCTTGTCTCAAATCCAATGTCAAACAACTTTACTCGTCTTATAAATAGCTTTTCTCTCTCAATAGTCAACAAATCATTTCCAACTCATTTTCATAACACAGGTTCCTCATTGCTTGACTATTTCATATGTTCAGAAAATCTATCATCTACTCTATTCTCTCAAGTTTCTGTTCCAGCCGTGTCACACCATGATCTTATTTACACTGTTTTTAATTTACCTGTTCCTGTTGCGTCTTTAAAAACCATATCTTTCAGAAATTTTAATCGCATTGATAAGGAAGCCGTTAGTAATGATTTTCCAAACTTTAATTTTGATCAGCTTAATGAAATAGTGGATTGCGAAACTTTGGCTTCAAATTTTAATCATAAATTAATTCAACTAGTGAACAAGCATGCCCCTCTTAACACGAAAACAATTCTACCAACAAGCTGCCCATGGTATTCTAGAGAAGCATATAATGCATGTGTAGATCGGGATTTAGCTTACCGTTTTTGGAAAAACAATAGAACTCTTGAAAACAAACTTATTTACAATCGTTTTCGAAATCGTGCTACAAATCTGATTAGAATTGCAAAAAAACAGTATTCTGCTAAATTATTTGATCCAACCTTGCCATCCAAAACAATTTGGAAAAACTTTAAAAGCCTTGGATTTAGGGACGACCCAGATAAACTTGACGATAAATTTAAACCTGAAGATGTTAATAACTGTTTTATCCAAAAATTGAGAACTATCCAACTGGAAACAGACAACCTACTATTATTCCTGATATCGTTGAAGAAGACCAATTCAAATTCCGAGCTGTTACTGAAGATGAAGTCCATAAAGCTATACTTAGAATTAAATCTGATGCAAAAGGGTATGATGAAATTCCACTTAAATTTGTTAAACTTTTTCTTGATCTTTTGGTTCCATACATTACGCTTTTATACAATAAAATCATTTCTACAAATACCTTTCCAACAATATATAAACTGGCTATAGTTAAACCGATACCTAAAATAAAAATCCATCTAATCCTAACGATCTGAGACCTATTTCTATTTTGCCATCATTATCAAAAGGTTGTGAAATCTTGCTGAAGGATCAAATAGTTCAATATGTTACATTCAAAAACTTATCACACCATTTCAATCTGGTTTTCGAGAACACCATAGTACATCCACCATTATTACAAAAGTTTGCCAGGATATAAATGCATCATTTGATTCTAACTATGTTACAGTACTTATCTTATTGGACTTCACTAAAGCCTTTGATTTGATTGACCACAGAATATTTATAGATAAACTTAAAGAACAATTTCAATTTTCTAGTGATGCTTGTGATCTTATGAAAAGCTACCTGAGCGACCGTTCGCAATTAGTTCAAATTAACGGGGTCCGATCTCAGTTTAGGTCCACAAAAAGAGGTGTACCGCAAGGATCCGTTTTTGGTCCGTTGGCGTATACATTATCCGTTAACGATTTGCCTAGTTTTATAACTCATTGTAATAAACAATCTTTTGCCGATGATACACAGATTTACCTTTCTTGCCCAGTTGATCAGCTTCCTAACAAAATATCTCTAATAAACTCTGATTTATCTGCTATTTCTCGTTACTGTAAGGATAATGGACTCGTTTTAAATACTTCAAAAACAAAAGCAATAATTTTTACCCGTCAGAATACAGTTCTTCCTCACTTACCTCCTATTCAAATCGACAATGAAAATGTAGAAATAGTTGATGAATGCTTGAACTTAGGTATTAAAATGAACAAACATCTTACATGGGATGACCATGTATCTCTAATAAAGAAAAAGGTCTATTCAACTCTTCGAACTCTAAATTGCCATAGACACACATTATCAATTGACACTAAAATAAAGCTAGTACACACACTATTAATGCCTCATTTCATTTACGGTAATGTTATATTTTCTAAAATGAATGTTGACACTGAAAGACACCTACAAGTTTGCTTCAACAGTTGTATCCGTTTCATCTACAATTTAAGGAGATTCGATCATGTTTCACAATTTCAAAGGTCAATTTTTGATTTGTCTTTGAGCAAGTTCTATCAGTTTCAATTATTGTTATTTTTATTCAAACTTATAAATTTCAAAGAACCGCAATATCTTTTCGAAAGTTTAGTTTTCAGTCGATCAAATCGCACAAATAATATTATAATACCAGTTCACCACACTAACTTTATGGGAAATTCATTCGCAGTTCGAGGCGCACGTTTGTGGAATGATTTGCCGCATAACTTAAAATCTATAACTTTATTTAGTGAATTCAAGCGTAGGTGTAAAGAGCATTTAAAAAATTCAATTTGAGTTTTGTTTTGGTTTTTGATTAAGCAGTGCCTTGTATTACACACTCTTTTATAACTACATACAGCTTATAATTAGTCTTAAATTTATTACTGAATTCTACTTTAACAAGTAATTTGTCGTATTATCGACATTTTTATATCTTAAGTTTATTTCGTTTTAGTTTTTAATTTTGTTGTTAGTTTTTAGTTTTAATGAAACATAAGGTTCTTATCATTTAAGTCAATGTATACAAAAAAGGTTGTACCTTCGGTATATTGTTGAAAAATAAAATACAAATACAAATACAAATACAAATGAATGAATGACATAATTTTCTGGCTTGTTTTAAAAGCTCACAATTTTGCCTAACGCCTAAATATCAGTTTAGTGAATTCCAGTGGGCGTTTCAAAGCTTTCAAGAACTTTTAAGCGGCTTTACCGTTACCGTAAACTGGGGTCAATCGGGACACATGGGGCGAATTGGGACAGCAGTTTTAACCATGTTGGAGCACAATATTTTGATTTCTCTGGTTGGTTTCGGTTAGAACAGACTCAGGCCAATAAAATGTGTACATCCATTTCCAAATTTAAAAGCTTTAAGTGCTCTAAAAACTGCTGTCCCTATTCAGACTGTAGTCCCGATTCACCCCAGATTACGGTACATCGTTTACAACACGGCCAATTCTCGGGTGTAGAAACACTTTCTGCCAGTCATTTTGTAACCACTTTAACGCTCTGGAGCAAGACGGAATTATTTTGTTTTCTCGTTAATTCTTAATATTTTGATAGGCTGAAAACATTACGAACATCGCAAATTGTGAGCTAATTCTCTTCCTCAAAAATAATATGTTCTGATTTAAAAAATTGAAAATGCTTGTGTGTGAGCACAGCTTACACCCAGCCGTGGCAAACAAATGGGGCTTTTCAGTTATATGAAAAAATCAGGTTGAGTTTTGAATTGATTAATGAATGAACCATTCTTTATTTTGCTATTTCTTTGAAAAAGAAAATCAACTGCAGTTATCTTCCTTTTTTAAGAAAGGCTCTATTTCACCCCAGGTGGGATTAAATCAGGTTTATATTTTTGTATTTTTGTATTTTCGTTTGTGTATTCTTTGTAGTTTAAATTTTTTGTATCAAATTATTTATATTTTAGTGTTTTATTTAATTTTTGTATTCCGTAGTTTTGTGTTTTAGTATTTCAGTATATATTATAGTTTTATCTATCTATATATATAAAAAATTTCGACGGTTTTGTTCGAACGCGAATCCGTTCAATACGGAGCGTCGGATCGAGGTGCTTTTGTTGCGTTGGGTTCGTATAAGCCCAAGGAAGGTTTATACGCTGACTAATTGACACTTTGGTCAATCTGGAACCGATTCCAGAAAATCTGCAGATTGTTTGGGAAAAGTTACGTAAAATCAAATTTTGATCACAGGAGGCTGAATAAGCAAAAAAGATAAAACGTCAACAAACGAAAAAGGCAGAACGAAGTTTGTCGGGTAAAGCTTGTTTCTTATATATTTTTTTAGTTGTTTTTTTGTATTTTATATTAAGTTTGTTTATGTTCTGTATCTTTGAATTTATGTATTTTATTTTGTATTTTTTTGTAATTGGGTTTTTTTGCGTTTTTTTTAATAAGTAACAACGGAAACTTTTGGCCTTAAGGGTGCACAGCAACCAAGGAAGTCGTTGTCTTCTTATTCCTAAATTGTCAAACTTACGGACCCAATCCTGCCAGAACCTGATTGTACAAATAGTCAAACTTTGTTGTAAATGACTACGAAGACAGTAATTTAGGGGATGAATAAAAAAATATTTTGATAGCTCCCGTAGTATTGAAGATACTAAAATATCTGTAACAAATATCTGGGTGCAAAAGCAATGGTTGATGCGTACCGTTAAAAGAAATACCTACCGTCAGTGGGGGTGACATTGGGTCTGGGGGTAAGATTGGGTCAAAGTATTTTTTACGGATTATACCATTTCTCAGGTATTCTGTTAAAAGGGTTGTGCAAGGGACATCTTAAGATGACTTTTCTGAAAAAATCTCGTTCGTAGAACAAATCCTGTCATTTTAGCAGCTGTCTAAAATTGAGGTACGTTTTTGGTCAAAAATAACCTCTCGAAAAATCAACTTTTTAATTTTTTTGTTGGAATTGATCAAAAAGTACTCAAATGTTTGAAAATTTCTACTTCCAATATTTTAGCATGTCAATACGATTCCCTCGAACAAGAAACACTGTTGGATGACTTGTTTTTACTATATCTTTTTTATTTGAGCATCATTTTAGTTTCATTTGACCCAATGTCACCCCCTCAAAGGGGAGGGATTGGGTCAATTTTCAAACGATTGCCATTTAAGGTAGAGTCCATCAAATTACACCATATTTTGGGAAAATGTTAGTAAACCATCTAAGAACAATTCTACGATAAAAGATGTTCGATGCTATTCAAATTGTTTTTGCTATTAAGAAATTACGAGCGGTGTATCGTTTTTTTGACCCAAAGTCACCCTCACTGACGGTACTGTAGGAACGAAACTTAGTAAAATGTAAAATCGATCAAAAATGAATGTTTTTGGGGAAAATAAGTTAATGAGAACATTGAAAAGTGAAGCGCCTTCGGCAATCGAACAAAAAGAGTGTGAGAAGTGATTACACTCTCGGAAAATGAAGCAAAAAAAGCACTTTAGCAAATCAACGCTGGTCAGTTGAGGTCAGTGTTGCGTTCCTCACGCGCTCACGCGCTCGTGAGCGCTCACTTTTCGCTCATTCGTGAGGAGGAGCGCTGCGCGAGCTAGCTCACGTTTGCCCGCGCTCACGTTTGCTCCGATTTTTTCAGCTCGCGTTTGCCCCACGCTCGCGCTCATTTTTCGCTCATGGAGCGCTCACTTTGGAAGTATCGCGAATCGTTTTACTTTTTGAGACAGTTTTATTGTTTTTCAATCTTAGTTAGGTTTGTACTTGAGGCGCAGCATGTCAGTGGAAACAAAGGAAGGGTATGAGCGCGTGAACAAAAAGGACTGTAATCCTTAGAAAAACTTAAAAACAATGAAATAATTCAAGAAGATTTATGCTGAGGTATATATGATTGGTTGATTAAAATATAAAATTAAACTGTTTTATGTACCTAAACAGTTTGTTGGCTACCATTCCAGCGTGCGGATCAGAATGAGCAACCATTAAACAAAAGTCATTCCATTTAATAAATCGTTCAGTGCTTGGAAACGGATGATCATTTTTATTAAGTTAATCTTTCTCATTCTAGAAAATAGGGTAAAATTGTTGAAACATTTATCTTTTTACAAAAAGCCTCCAAATTGCTAGTGTTTGAAATAACCCATTTGAATGAAATAATATAAAATGTCATTGTTACGTTTTAGCACATCAATTTTTTATACATATCAGTGCATCTCTTCACGTCAATGATTTTTCACATTAAGAATGAGTTAGCTCTTTGTTAGCACACTCAAGAGTAAATCATTCTGCCCCTTGGCTAATTCTGAATTTAAATAGAACGTATATTTGGGTTCGCCGACTACATCCATTTTATTGCTTACTTTTGTTTGTGTGTGTGTTGACCACTTTCTTGTTTGTTTTTGCTGCCTGTGCTGAGATAGTTCTAGAAACTTCGTTTCAAACAGGCAGATGCTTCAACAGGGAAAAACAACTACCTACTTTGGCTCACCAGCTCACGTGAGCGCAAAACGCTCCGGTGAGCGTGAGCGAGCACGAGCTACCTGATAAAAACTCACGCTCCAGCTGGAGCGAGCACGCTTTCCGTGAGCGCTCGCTCATTCGCAACCCTGGTTGAGGTCCATGGTGACGGAAGCCTTGCCGAAGTGATTCAAGCCACGGCGTGACGCCCCCTGTGGCAGCGAGAGATGCAGCGAGTTGGACAGCACGGCCGCGGAACATTGAGTTGGCGGATAACTGGTTCGCTCCGGCGGCCGTCTGGCTCAGCACCGGCCACCGGCTGCGTTGGATGGTAGGGCAGACGTGTTGGACAAACTGCTGAACTTCCGGGTTGGCTACGGCCGATTCAACTGCCGGCTCGAACAACATCTTGCGCTGATCTTGCAGCTTTTAGCGCCACAGCACGTTCTGCAGGATGCTCTGGGTGCTGGACGCTGGTTCTGCTGCTGGGGGAAGCGAATGTTGCGAAACCACCTGGCGAAAGTTCGCACTATCTGCTGGATGTACACATTCGCACCACGGCGGAACAACTTGCTGAAGCGCGATCCGGATTGGGGGCCACTGTCGCCGGTGCCGCTCTTGGTCTCCAAAATCGGGTCAAACTTCATAAAATTTCGCGTTTTTCACGTTGACCCCGTCCCGCCTGCTAAACCTCTGCTTCTAATCCCCTCACGGCGACCATCCACTCCGGATCCTTCTCGATGACCGTGTCCTGGAGGCGGTAGAATTGGTGGTGATCGTTGCCGGGGTTGTGCGTGCCCTTCGTGAAGAAGGCTGCGGAAACTGCTGCGATGCCACCCATGGTATTGTTCTAAAGTTGATGTGCGGCACCTCGAAATCGATTCCTTTGTTTGGCCAAGGCCACGGTGGCCGTTTTGGTCTTGGGGATGCCAGCGGAGTGCCGCTTGTTAGAGGATGCGGAGGAGGAAGCTTACAAAGACAACTTGTAACCATATTAAGAACGATCATGGGCGATCATCAATTTCCCCTAAATGAGCGAGCGCCAACTGTGTGAGGTGGCGAGCACGGGAACTAAAAATTTAAAAATAGACCTACTCTGCAACTCCCGTAGACGATGATCGCGGTATCGATCAACCTTTCGAAACTCTCTCAAATTTGCCTTAACGCCTAGCAACAAGGGCCCTATGCGAGAGGACCTTGGCCTTGGCCAATCAGTGCCGGCCACGCATGAGCCACCTTTCGCGGTCAAGGTTTCGAGCTAGCGTAGTCAAGGTCTCTCTGCCATTTGCTCCGAGATCGTGCGCTAGCGAAGATCGCAAGCAATAGGGAAGTCGTAGAGTTGCTAAAGTTTAGAAAGTGTTGCAAAGTGACCCAAGCGAATTTGCCGTACAAATTGTACCCGCGTGTGCCAAGAGATTTGCGTTTGGAAGTGAGTTGGAGTCTACTCCTTGGTCGTCAAATAGAATAACTAATTTAGATCGCTTTATCACATTTTGTATATTAGGCCAATTTTCTACGCCGAGTGCATTTCCACCCTCCGCGGGCGTGCAGTGTTAAAATAGACCAAAAGGTAATTAAATTCGCTAGTTTAGGCCCAGTGTTCTAAGGTTTCTCGTTTTCGCCTGTAGAACCTTCACATGCGAAGGTTCTTTTGTTAGGTCTTTCTTCCCGTTGGCACCCGCGACCGTTCCACAACGCGGTGCCGCACCGTGAAGCAAGCACCACGCCATCGCGTGCTTCACACCGGAGCAGCCCAAGCCAGCTAGCACAGCGAACGAACCGTGCCTATCCGCCAGGGTCCGCCGAGAGTCCGTAGGAGGCCATACCAACCCTCCGAGCCACAGGACGCGATCGTCGACGAGAACCAGCCTCGCTGGTCCGCTGAGCCGTTCCCACGGCCACGTGGTGTCGTCCGTAGAGGTCCTCGTTTACGACCTTGAGCCACAGGACCACCATCGACGTTCGTCAGCATCCGACCCATCCGGCGTTCGACCCGTGACACGTGGTTTCCAACTCTAGCTCGAAGCACGAGTCTGTAGCGTGCCCGCCAAAGCACGTGAGCCATTGGATCCAGCCGTTTCAAGCCAGCGGCGCTGGTCAATAACCCGACATCGATCGGCAGGTGAGTGCTCCGTAGGGGACGAGCCAAAATCCCCGAGCCAGTGGACTTCACCGACGCCTGGAAGTGCTATCTCGAGTACCACGTGTCCCCGCGAAGTCGCCACTCCGTGGCGAGTTGTATCACCCGTGTAGGAAACCCCTATACGCGCAGCGCCCGTGCCAGGCGACCCCAGAGCCCGCCCAGAAGCAGCAGCAACAGAGCAGCACCCGTGCAGCGTTCGTACCAGGCGGCCCGAGAGCCCGCCCAGCAGCAGCAGCAGCAGCAATAGAGCAACGTGTCCGTAGCGTGCCCGCCAACGCACGTGAGCCAGAGGACCCAGTCGTTCACGCCAGCCCAGCTGGCCAGCTTCCGATCGAGAATCGGACAGGCGTGCGAGTCCGTAGAGGACGCGCCAAATCCTCGAGCCAGTGGACCGCGCCGGCGACTGAGTGTGCAGCAACATAAAACAGCCTTAGGCTGTAGCAGGTCAGATTAGATTTAAGAGAGCTCTCTATCCCCCCACACGTGCACGTGCCCCAAAATTGTAAAACCTGCCCCCAGAGAATAAACGAGTGGATGCAAAGTTTATTTCTCCATGTGACTCTTTTGCGAAACGCACCTTCAAAGAACACTTGGTATTTGAGTCCCTTTTCTATTCCTAGTTCCGTTTCCGTTGATGCGCTTTTAATAAGTGGTTCCTACTTGACCTGCCCTGAGAAGCTAAGCCGGGTTCTCAAAGCAACACGCCCTTTCGCAGTGTGGCTCCCAGCCAGTTTCAAAAGGGTGGTCTTTTCCGGATCGTTGGTTGGCGGAAACAGTTGTGGTGGTGGGTCAAAAAATCAAATTTTATTTCCGTATCTCTCACCTCACCAGTCGCTAATCGCATCCCCCCCCCCCCCAAAAGAACTGTTACAAACTGTCTACCTTAACCCGTAGTAGGTCCTCGGTAGAACGGATGCCTTGAACCTCTCGGTTTCCGTAGCTAGGCGGTGTCGTCGAACAATCGCGGCCCGTGGAATCGGTGGCTTTCGATATACCGTCCGACGTCGCAATCAATCCTTCCACTTAAGCCAGTGCCGTTTGTGCTGCTCATTGGATAAGGTACAACGGCGATGTGCTTTGGAGAGTAGTTTCGACGACTCCGCTCCGACCGCGTTCTGGCTCCAGGGCCAACTATTTGGGAATTTCCTTTGCTGAAAAACAATCCTGTGTCAGCTTTTCGTAAATAGCATTCCCATCAAACAACTCCCGCAACATACCTTCCGATTCTTCGATTCCTGTTCCGGTAAGCCAGCTGGTGGCAGAACTTCCTTGGTTTGCCAAATGTGGCCGTTTTGATCGGTTCTAGAGACGTGTTATCTAGCAGCGGCAGCTGCGAGTCAGCCAAGCCGTCCCTAGTGAATATTCCATCTTCTGGGGCAAACGAGCAAACCTGTTGTCGGGAAAATAAATCAAAATAAATGATTTTGTCTTGAATTCTAAATAAAATTCATAACTCACCATGAATTTTGTTTAAAAGCAACGCACTTTTTCATTTAAAAAAAACAACAACCTTGTAAACACGTTCCGACAGGTTCCGATTAGCAAGGAAAATGTTTGACGTTTGCGCGTTATGGAAAAATGAGAGTGTGTGTGGGCCATGAAGGAAGTATAGAGGTGTGCGTGTGCCACAAAAAAATCGAAAATTCTGAGAATTGTGTCTGAACTAAAGTGTCTGAACTGGCACTGGCGATGCCAGATTATCGCCCGCAGCCCCCCTAACGTTAGAGTGGGGAGTTGACATGCAATGCAATGCGAAAGTTGCATGACTCATGTTCCAAACGTTGATTTGGTCCAAAAATTGGCTGCCACCGGAATTTTCATGCAACTTTGTGGTAAAAGGTTTTTTGAGTGTAACTTAAATTGCGCGACCCATCCCATAACCAATCTGAATACTGAAACGGAATCTAATTAGAATCGTATACAAGTTCCATTTCAAACGCAACAACCGGTTCCGTGTTCGAACCGGTTGTTGCGTTTGAAACGGAATTTGTGTACGATTCAAACTAGATTCAGTTTCAGAATTCGGATTGATTTGACTGGGCCATGGTATCATGAAAAGACTGTTGTATTGTTTGGAAAAATCCAATAAAATATTTTATTAAGACATATTGCCACAAGTCATGGAATGCTCGAAATACTCTTGTGAATTCATACAAAGTTGTCCTTACTGTAAATCCTAAGAGTCTAGTTGCAAATCTAGAGTTTTTTTTTAAAAGGTCCTATAAGCTATTGTGCTTTATATGTTTGTCGGGAATAGGAACAGCCAGTAATCAAATAATAGCAATATGTAAGAAGAATGGTTGACATAAAGTCGATACAATTACAACTATCAATCGTACAGTCTCCATAGTTTTGATCTGTGTCATTCGGCTATTTAAACCGGTTGATATGCTGAACCGGTTGAAATTTGACAATTAAAAACAAGAGAGAGAAATAAAGAGAGATAGAGATAGATAGATAGATAGAGAGAGAGAGAGAGAGAGAGAGAGAGAGAGAGAGAGAGAGAGAGAGAGAGAGAGAGAGAGAGAGAGAATTATAAAGTTTATGCGAGGAGAGGTGGGACCGCATAAAATAATATAAATTTACAAAAAGTCGGATTGTTTAAGATAGTGCTCCAAGGAGATTTTCAATATTGCGAAAAAAAAGTGTTTACGAGTACGCCAATGTTTGTAGGACCTTTTCAAATAAAACTCTACAAATAATTTGGAATGCTTCTGTAACCACCATGCCGGGCTTATCAAAATGGCTATTTCTGAGTATCGTTGATGGAATGTTAAAATATTCTAAATTAATTAAACTTAGCTGTAACTTTTACACGGTTGTCTCTTCGTCGTCATTTCTTTTGCTGAAAGAAAAAATAATGGAGTATCATTAAAAATTGTACATTCGGAACGCCATATAATTATTATTCTTATAAAAAATAAAACTGGAGTTTTTTTAAAGGTTCAATAAAGGGACCATCCATAAACTACGTGGACACTTTTGGTAAATCTCACCCCCTATCGTGGACAATTTCCATACAAATAAAATATTTTTGGTATGGAGCGTGGACAATCACCATTGGCCCATCACTAGGCTAAATTCCACATTCTGCCCACGCTCTAATCGCTTGAAGTTTGTATGGGAAAAATCGTCAAAATGTATGGAGAAAAGCAACTGTTTCAGTGTTTTACCTATATAGTTATCCTATTCTTACCATTTTTTGGATGTAGACTAGGGTGACAATAAAAAAAAATCGACATCATGGATACCCTCCGAATTGATTTCTTAGGCAAAAATAAGTTTCTTTGCCAATTTTGAGCCAAATTGGTTAATGTTCAAGGGTCGTTTTTTATCGTTTAAGTTTATATGGGGAAAAATTGCAAAAATGTATGCAGAAAAACATAGTTTTTTGTATTTTTTGCCAGTTGGCGCGGGTCTCGCCCAAAATTGTCCAAGTGTAGGACTCTTGTAGGAAATTCAATTCCCTACAACTTTGCCGAAAGGTGCAAAACTATCCGCGACCCCTTAACCAAAGATACCTAATTTAACCCAGGGCTGTCCAACGTATGGCCCGCTGGCCAAACGTGGGAGGCGAGGTGATTTTTTATGGCCTGCGGACCCATTTTGAATGATCATGTCAAATGGCTTTTTGACCAATATTTTGACAAAGAATGTTGTCCTAAGGGCTCCATTCTGGTGTGGTGTCAATCCAGAAAAAAAACTAAAAATGTCGCGCGTTACGAAAATGGTGCATGCTTGGTACAGCAGTACCCATGGGGAAGGGGTCTGCAACGCAACAACCCAGTCAAATCAATCCGAATTCTGAAACGGAATCCGTTTCAAACGCAACAACCGGTTCGAACACGGAACCGGTTGTTGCGTTTTAAACGGAATTTGTATACGATTCTAATTAGATTCCGTTTCAGAATTCGGATTGAGTTAACTGGGAAGGCACTGTTGTGTGGAATTTTCACACAGTTGCCAAAATGGTCTATGTCATAAGATAGCACACAGCTGACGATTTGTCTACACTGAGCAAAAATCCCACGGCTTATCGAAGTGTTGTACACATGATCTGACCCTGCTGTACAGAGCACTCAAATTTCAATCGCAAAACACTTGAATTTTGGGCACCAAAATATACTGTCAATTCAATAGCAAAACACTTGAATTTGACGTGTTGCGTCACATGAAATACTATATTATATTTATTGGTTTTAAATAGCTTTTCTTACTATAATCAATGCATGTTTGCATGTAAAAGAAATGGATTTTGATTTTTTTTTAAATAAAGAAGATGTTGCGCAATTAAATGTTTTGGCTGCTTTTATTTTCTAGCAACTTCAAGAACAACTTGGCGTGTAAAATTTTTGTATTTTTTTTCTTCATCCGGTCCGGCTTTCACGATCGTGTTTCTGGTCAGGTTCGGTTTGTTCGCCCCCACTGGAGGTTCCTCAGCGTCGGCGAGTGAAGCCCCGGTGCCGGCGGAGATGGAGGCCCCTGGAGAATCTTCTTGTTCATGCGGAATTCTCTTTGGCGGAACCTCGGTGGTTCATCGACTCAAACTGTGCCTTGACCATCCGAATGACGCATAGCTTGGCCCCTGCATCCGAATCTTGCTTCTCACTGGCACCGCTTCCTGGTACGGCATCTGCAGCTCTTTCGCATCCTTCCTGTGAATCATACAAAATAAATTCAAAAATCAAAACTAAACCCCACAAAAAAAATTCTCTCCCCACTCACCAAATGGGTCCGGAAAGGAACTTTATCACAAATGTTGGCTTCTATCCGGGAATCCGGGAGACCAAGCCCTTCCGTTGGCCATACGGAGCCCGAGCCCGAGGACGCAGCCTTGTGGAGATGCTCATCTTCGCGGTCACAAACCGGGCAGGCAATTTACTGGACTGGAACATGGCGGCAGCGAACTCACGCGGTCTGCGAAAACGAACACACCGGACTGCCAAAACTTTAAAATGAGGAAACAAAGCAAAGTCTCATGAAGCTGTCGCGAAACTGCATTTCAAATCAAAACAAGATCAATTTCAAGTGTTTTCCTCATCACTTTGAATAGTTCAACACAGTGGGGAAAATTCATGAGCAGAACACTTGAAAAATTTGAGCCACCCGAATGAAAATAAGGTGTCAAAAAATACCAAAAAGTCAATCGCCAAAACACTTCAATTTGATAATGGATTGGATTAAAATTGGAACACAAACAAATTAGATCTAAGATGCTGCTTAATTGAATCATTCAAGTGTTTGGGCACTTGGAAAAAAAGGGTGGCGTATTTTCAGTGTAGAACATAAAATTTTATTTTACGAATTAAAAATAAACAAATAAATACTGATGAAAACAAAAAGCAAAGCACAACATAATTAAAAAAAATAAAATTATGAAATATATTCTCAAATGAGTCATTCCATCTCAACTGTGCACGAAAAAGTGCAAATTTGAAAATTACCCTCTCCGATCCTGCTCAAATTTGGCAGAGCTGTTGATACTATCAAAATATGCAAAAATCCCGAATTTCATCCAAATCGGACCACCCCCTCCATTTTTGTACCTCCCCAACAAATCGACTTTTTGGTGATTTTTGACCAAACCTCCTAGTTTCAAACGGCGATAGCTCAGGAACCACAAATCTTAGAAGGTCGGTCTTAGACTCAATTTTGAAGGAAATTGGACGTAGAATCCATTTCCGTGATCAAAATGTTGATTAATTTATTTTATCTACCTGTATTGCGCAATTGAAAACTTTAAACGGCCGTATCTCAAAACACCCCAACTTATTTTTTTAATTTGACCTCACCATCGTGTTCCCCGGCCACCCTGTTTGAAAAATGTCGCACGTCGTACAAGCTGTCGCGCGGTTTTGATTTTACCGTTTCGATATCGATTGGTCGAAAGGACGACAAACGTACGACAAACACTCGACATGCCCGACATTGTTTTTTCCATCGATTTTCCTTCAATTCGACGTCACGATTTCCGTCGACGCAAACAGTTTGACAGTTCTCTTCAGCTGGTCTTGTTTGGACTTGATTGCAACCGAATCGAACCAGTTATTGTTGATGTTGGGCTTCGGAAGGATTTTGACCGGTTGATAGGTAAGTTGTGCTTTTTTTCTGTCGGAAAGTTCCGGCTGGAGTGGGCAAGTGGCCAAATTATAGCTTCTTATGTTCCAGATATTCAGAATTCTGTCTTCGTGGTGGTGGAGGAGGAGGACGAGACGCATGAATCCGGCGGGCCAGGTCTTCGTGGCGGAAGACGGGACCGGAAGGAACCGAGCTTATGGAGGATATGGTTCATTCCAAAGGAGGAGGAGGATGAAACACCGAGCGTCAAAAGTTCTACCCAAGGTAAGAGAAAAAGGGGTACAGAATAATCATCTCTTGGCGGTGTTTCTTATCCACCGGAAATTTGTATCAATAGAACTGTTGCTTCAAGTCATTGAAATGATGGAAGAGGCGCATTTCAAAGTATCGGGAGTGAGCTTGGAAGACGGAAAGTATGAGGGCTAATATTGGGTGTTATGATTATTGGACTTCAGAATTGTATAATAAAAAAAACTCTAACATAAATGCTCCGCCAGGATTATCTCGATGATGAGTTTCAAAATTTAAAAACTAGCAGCATCCTGAATAATATTTTACAGATTTTTTTTTTATATTTATTTATATTTTTTTACTGAAAAAAATAAAATTAATAAAAAAAAAGGTTGAAAACAAAGCAAATTACAAAAAATAGGTATTTTTTTTAAAAGGTTTGCAGAAATATTTGTTAAAATAAAAAAAATATTTTTATTAAAATTATAACAAATTGAAAAAATGCAGATTACAAAAAGGTAAAAGCAACATTTTTTTTAATTTCAAACACTTAGAAAAAATAATTCTAAAATTCTAAAAAAAAATAAATTCTAAAATTCTAAAATTCTAAAATTCTAAAATTCTAAAATTCTAAAATTCTAAAATTCTAAAATTCTAAAATTCTAAAATTCTAAAATTCTAAAATTCTAAAATTCTAAAATTCTAAAATTCTAAAATTCTAAAATTCTAAAATTCTAAAATTCTAAAATTCTAAAATTAAAATTCTAAAATTCTAAAATTCTAAAATTCTAAAATTCTAAAATTTAAAATTCTAAAATTCTAAAATTCTAAAATTCTAAAATTCTAAAATTCTAAAATTCTAAAATTTAAAATTCTAAAATTCTAAAATTCTAAAATTCTAAAATTCTAAAATTTAAAATTCTAAAATTCTAAAATTCTAAAATTCTAAAATTCTAAAATTCTAAAATTCTAAAATTCTAAAATTCTAAAATTCTAAAATTTAAAAAAATTCTAAAATTCTAAAATTCTAAAATTCTAAAATTTAAAATTCTAAAATTCTAAAATTCTAAAATTCTAAAATTCTAAAATTCTAAAATTCTAAAATTCTAAAATTCTAAAATTCTAAAATTCTAAAATTCTAAAATTCTAAAATTCTAAAATTCTAAAATTCTAAAATTCTAAAATTCTAAAATTCTAAAATTCTAAAACTCTAAAACTCTAAAATTCTAAAATTCTAAAATTCTAAAATTCTAAAATTCTAAAATTCTAAAATTCTAAAATTCTAAAATTCTAAAATTCTAAAATTCTAAAATTCTAAAATTCTAAAATTCTAAAATTCTAAAATTCTAAAATTCTGAAATTCCAAAATTCCAAAATTCCAAAATTCCAAAATTCCAAAATTCCAAAATTCCAAAATTCCAAAATTCCAAAATTCTAAAATTCCAAAATTCCAAAATTCCAAAATTCCAAAATTCCAAAATTCCAAAATTCCAAAATTCCAAAATTCCAAAATTCCAAAATTCCAAAATTCCAAAATTCCAAAATTCCAAAATTCCAAAATTCCAAAATTCCAAAATTCCAAAATTCCAAAATTCCAAAATTCAAAATTCCAAAATTCAAAATTCCAAAATTCAAAATTCCAAAATTCCAATTCCAAAATTCCAAAATTCCAAAATTCCAAAATTCCAAAATTCCAAAATTCCAAAATTCCAAAATTCCAAAATTCCAAAATTCCAAAATTCCAAAATTCCAAAATTCCAAAATTCCAAAATTCCAAAATTCCAAAATTCCAAAATTCCAAAATTCCAAAATTCCAAAATTCCAAAATTCCAAATTCCAAAATTCCAAAATTCAAAATTCCAAAATTCCAAAATTCCAAAATTCAAAATTCCAAAATTCCAAAATTCAAAATTCCAAAATTCCAAAATTCAAAATTCCAAAATTCCAAAATTCCAAAATTCCAAAATTCCAAAATTCCAAAATTCCAAAATTCCAAAATTCCAAAATTCCAAAATTCCAAAATTCCAAAATTCCAAAATTCCAAAATTCCAAATTCCAAAATTCCAAAATTCCAAAATTCCAAAATTCCAAAATTCCAAAATTCCAAAATTCCAAAATTCCAAAATTCCAAAATTCCAAAATTCCAAAATTCCAAAATTCCAAAATTCCAAAATTCCAAAATTCCAAAATTCCAAAATTCCAAAATTCCAAAATTCCAAATTCCAAAATTCCAAAATTCCAAAATTCCAAAATTCAAAATTCCAAAATTCCAAAATTCCAAAATTCCAAAATTCAAAATTCCAAAATTCCAAAATTCCAAAATTCCAATTCCAAAATTCCAAAATTCCAAAATTCCAAAATTCAAAATTCCAAAATTCCAAAATTCCAAAATTCCAAAATTCCAAAATTCAAAATTCCAAAATTCCAAAATTCCAAAATTCCAAAATTCCAAAATTCCAAAATTCCAAAATTCCAAAATTCCAAAATTCCAAAATTCCAAAATTCCAAAATTCCAAAATTCCAAAATTCCAAAATTCCAAAATTCCAAAATTCCAAAATTCCAAAATTCCAAAATTCCAAAATTCCAAAATTCCAAAATTCCAAAATTCCAAAATTCCAAAATTCCAAAATTCCAAAATTCCAAAATTCCAAAATTCCAAAATTCCAAAATTTCAAAATTCCAAAATTCCAAAATTCCAAAATTCCAAAATTCCAAAATTCCAAAATTCCAAAATTCCAAAATTCCAAAATTCCAAAATTCCAAAATTCCAAAATTCCAAAATTCCAAAATTCAAAATTCCAAAATTCCAAAATTCCAAAATTCCAAAATTCCAAAATTCCAAAATTCCAAAATTCCAAAATTCCAAAATTCCAAAATTCCAAAATTCCAAAATTCCAAAATTCCAAAATTCCAAAATTCCAAAATTCCAAAATTCCAAAATTCCAAAATTCCAAAATTCCAAAATTCCAAAATTCCAAAATTCCGAAATTCCAAAATTCCAAAATTCAAAAATTTAAAAATTCTAAAGTTCTAAAATTATTAAATTTTAAAATGCTAAATTTTTTATAATTTAAGAATTTTTTTTTTTAGAATTTTAGTATTTCATAATTTTAAAGTTCTTAAACTCTAAATTCTAAAAATTGTATAATTTTGAAATACTTAGGTTCTTAAATTTTTAATCTCTTAATTTTTTATATTGTATTACACTCAGCCCCCGGTGGTTGGTCACTTTTTCGTTTGTAAAATGGGTGTCAAACTAAAAAGTGACCCCTTTCGTTTGACAACAGTTGGTGTCAAACCATCGGGTTTTGAGTGTATTCTTATAATTCTTGATATTTGTAAATTTCAAAAATGTCAAAGATTAAATTTCATTTTTAAATTATTCAGATATTTTAAATTTTTACGATTTATTTAAACATTCGAACATTTTTAAATTGTTTTAAGTCTTTTAAGTTCTTAGCATCCTGAAAGCATGGACTTTGGGGTCTTCAGAAACACATGCACTTTAAATTTAAAAAAATCAAAAATATTTAAACAGGTCCAGATGGGTTTTCTCCATAAAACTTTGGAGAAAAACCATGCGTTGATATTGATTTTTAATTTGAAATCTAAAATGTTAGAATTTTTTGTTGTCTTAAACTTTCTTTTATCTTTATTTTCTTAAAAATTTATAAGTTTTAATTAACTGCTTTTTTAGTTTTTTTTTTCAAAATTTTACATTGAAAGTTAAATTTTTGAATATTCCACAATTAATTATTGTATGAATTTTCACAGATTTTTTGAGTATAATATCTGTCATGAGATTCCCTTTGTTTCAACAACAAAACTCTAGATATGATTTGGATATGATGATTCAGCCGAATGACGTTATCTTTTTTCAGGTAACCAAAAATGTTCCAATCTGATCCTGCTAACAAACCAGCGTCTTTGTGTTGTCCCACGTAGTTTGTTGAACGGAAGCTGTAACGGCCGCAAAAACATCTGCTCCGGAAGTGCGTAAACCGACGTTGTCCCGTACTCCGGTGGCCATCAATCCATGGGACATAAACGGTGGAGCCGCACCCCGCCGTATCTGCGGCTAGTCGGAGAGCAATAGTCAATCTTGATCAAGATGCTGCCTCGCACGATGGCGTCGGCTCGAAAAGATGGCTGGCAAATTCCGGACCCGGAAGACAACGCCAAAAACTTCCGGCCAAAATGCCGAGCGATTAGCTGAAAGACCAACTGGAAGAAAACGCCAAAAACTATGTGGAGATCGCGACACACAAGTAAAATTAATGAATGTATTTTAAATCGAGTGAAAAAGTGAAATTTACAATAAAAATACATCTAAAAAAAAATAAAAATAAAAGAAATATCTAATTTTTACTGCAACATAACCTAAAAACCCGAAATGACATCACACGACAAAGGCACGACATCCTAAATAACAAAACCGTGCGTCGTCGGTCGAATGTCGTACGACAATGTCGTACAATTTCGATCATCGATCGCACGACAAATACGACATTTTGGTGCAAAAACGTATGACATTCGCGCGAAAGTCGCACGACATTGTCGTGCGACGTCGTACGATTGCACGGACGACAAACGACGGACGTCCGACGAACTTTTCAGTCAGGGCAGTTTTACATAAGAATCACTTATCGACAGAAATGAATATGTTTCGTTCCAGAGATATCGAATTTTAAAGTTTTGTGTTTTCGTGATTACCTACATCAGCTTCATTCGCCGCATCTGCTAGAAGCACACAGGCGGGCTGATCAATAACTGCTACCTGGTGTTCTGGGAGATGATTAATTTAATTTATATTTTTATAATTTTACGCAAATATTTATTCAAATTGCTAATAGGGAAAATTCTCGTATGTTTAGCAGGTTAAGTCCTCGCTCCTAGTTTCGTCCAATTTGCTCACTTTCACTATTTAAACAACAAATTTTGCAAAACTATTGATAGAAACTTGCTTGTTCACTTCTTATTGAGCTATTTATCACTCGATTTCAGTTGAAAACGCTTTTAATCAGCAACATTAGAGGAACGCGACCGAGCCACGTGGCCTAGTAGTAACGCTCCCGCCTAGTAAGCGGTAGGTCGGGGTTCGAATCCCGGCTCGGACCAACATAACTGGTGATCTTTTCCTTCTGGAATCGATTGCTTAGTAAAGGGAAGGTAGTGTATCGTCACAAACTGGACCTTATCATTACACCTTAGGAAGGCGACCTATGGAATGTTAACATTAACCTCAATAAGTTGAGAATGAAATTGCCACTGAATCCGCTTTGTAAACTGGGAAAGATTTACTTTACTTACTATTAGAGGAACGCTGAAATTAGATGCTGTTCTCCTACCTTGATCAATCTATTTTTGTGTAAGAAATATTTATTGGGTTATTTTGAATGCACCGTTTTTACGTGTTGCTAACCGTTTTAGAGTACCTCCGAGGCCATGACTAGGACCTTTATCATGGGCGGTAGCAAAATAGTGCCATTCAGCAAAAATCCCAAAACCTGCTTTATCATTATTATTATTATAGTTTATTATTGATACTTTACCATAACTTGGCAAATCTGATTCATGGTTTAAAAGATTGATCATATTAAACCAGCTCCATTTGATTAATAGATGATTTTGGTCAAGGTACATTTAATTATAAAAAATCATTATACGTGTGGACAGCAGCCGTATTGTGTTCCAAGAATCCAAAAAAACACTGTTGTTCGGATGGTGTCGAAATCATCGCAACTAAATATGGGAAATTATCCGCTTTGCAACAGATCAAACTTTGTGATTTTCTTACATTTTTCAGTTTTATACTTTCCAGAAATCCTTCTCCTACTCCTTGTGATCGTCCTTCACTAGAGTACAACGTATCAACAAATTTTATTCATTTTAATTCATATTTTTTACTCAATAATGTATCGTGCCGGGACCGTGGTGTAGGGGTAAGCGTGATTGCCTCTCACCCAGTTGGCCTGGGTTCGATCCCAGACGGTCCCGGTGGCATTTTTCGAGACGAGATTTGTCTGATCACGCCTTCCGTCGGACGGGAAGTAAATGTTGGCCCCGGACTAACCTAAAAAGGTTAGGTCGTTAGCTCAGTCCAGGTGTAGGAGTCGTCTTCCTGGGTCCTGCCTCGGTGGAGTCGCTGGTAGGCAGTTGGACTCACAATCCAAAGGTCGTCAGTTCGAATCCCGGGGTGGATGGAAACTAAGGTGTAAAAAGAGGTTTGCAATTGCCTCAACAATCAAGCCTTCGAACACCTAAGGGCTTTTGTTAATTTGATTTGGTTAACCGCGGTGGATTTTCTTGAAATAATTCGAACTGTCAAAAATCCACCAAAACATCTACCACATTGATCACACAAAAAACTGTGGTAGAAAAGTATCCACCGGTAGACCCTTTGGTGGATTTTTGACAGTTCGAATTATTTCAATAAAATCCACCGCGGTTAACCAAATCAAATTAACAAAAGCCCTCTAGTTTCGAGTAGGAATCTCGCAATCCAGAACGCCAAGGCAATGCTGTAGAGCGAATAATTTGATTTTTGAATGTATCGTGCTCTTATTGTTCAGTGTTACTAACAAGATTAATTGCATTTTCCTGCTCGCTCCATCGGAATCCAATTCTGCCCTTTACTGTGTGTCGTTATTGCTCTGTCCTGTGGGTTAGCACAGAAATTCACTTCATTCATTTTTTTGAGCAGATAAACATTCGCGATTAAACTCCATTTTCCTACAGTGTTATACAGTTAATTTTTGCCCAATTTGATAAAGATTATTTATGATGAAATATTATTTCAATAAATGATCAGGTAGCAGTTATTGATCAGCTCGCCTGTGTGCTTCTAGCAGATGCGGCGAATGAAGCTGATGTAGGTAATCACGAAAACACAAAACTTTAAAATTCGATATCTCTGGAACGAAACATATTCATTTCTGTCGATAAGTGATTCTTATGTAAAATTGGCCGGGGAACACGATGGTGAGGTCAAATAAAAAAATAAGTTGGGGTGTTTTGAGATACGGCCGTTTAAAGTTTTCAATTGCGCAATACAGGTAAGAAAAATATTTTAATCATCATTTTGATCACGGAAATGGATTCTACGTCCAATTTCCTTCAAAATTGAGTCTAAGACCGACCTTCTACGATTTGTGGTTCCTGAGCTATCGCTGTTTGAAACTAGGAGGTTTGGGAGCGTTCTTTTATTACGTAACGCAGTTAGGGGGGGGAGGGGGTGTTGGTGTCTGTTACGAAATGTTACGAAAATTGGGGAGGGGGTTTGCTGAAAAATTCTGTTACGTAACGCAAAATTTTCATATAAGCACTCATAAAAATTTGCAAAAGACCTTGCGTTACGCGTTACAGGGGGTGGGGAAGGCTCATCTGTTACAATTTGTTACAAAGGGGGAGGGGGTCAAAATCCTAAATTTTGCGTTACGTAATAAAAGAACGCTCCTTTGGTCAAAAATCGCAAAAAGTCGATTTTTTGGGGATGTACAAAAATGGAGGGTGGTCCGATTTGGATGAAATTCGGGATTTTTGCATGTTTTGATAGTATCAACAGCTCTGCAAAATTTGAGCAGGATCGGAGAGGGTAATTTTCAAATGCTGTTCCGCTTCAGATGGAATGACCCAAATATTGATGGACAAATTCCTCAAAATGAATAAAAATTTCATATCTTTATATTTTTTTAAACTTTTTGTTCAAACAATTAAAAATTCGTCAATACTTAAAATTTTTGGACTTTTTTCATTCAAATGTTGAAACCGTGGCCTGTAATTTAATTTTTTTAACTTTTTTATTTTTTGGTCAGAGTCGAGGAACATAAACTTCAAAAAAGGCTTGACTTTAATTGAAAGGATCCGGGAAAGTTCTTTGCTTATACAGTCAAACTAATCAGATCAAATCATGCAGGCTTAAAAATATAAAATTAGCTAACAAGTTATAGCAAAATTTATCATGATTGAACATTTCATTCTGTGCATTTATCTGAAAAATAAATTTGAAGAAAACTAAAACCCGCTATCATTATCGCCTTTATGGAATCTGAGAAAATATTCTGCCAACTTAACTCCTATAATAAATTTTCAATTCAACCTATCTTATATTATTTGAAAAATAAAACATAAAAAACTGTGTTTCTGAATTTAACCATATCAAGGTCTCCAATTGCAATTATAAAACCAAAACTCATATTGAAGCAATCATTGAAAATTAATATCAATTTATACTTAAATGACTTATTGACTTTAAAAATGGAAATTACCAAACCATACATGCAGCGAAATTAACTTAGGGACTGAGAATAAAAAAACAGATTTTGAAGATTGCTATGCTCGAGAGAGGATATGGAAATCGGACTTATTTTGGAAAAGCTTTACCTCTTAGAAATAATAAATAAAAATAATGTTTAAAAAAACTTTAGATTTCAATTCTGAGGTGTAACTGCTTCATGGTAAATTTGGGGGTCCTTATTTTTTTGGCTTTTCTCAATTATAATTATTGGAATTTAAAATTTACACTTTCTGAATAAGAAGATTAGAGAAGAATTGTTTTATTCGAACTTCAACATCGAACATTGAACATCCAATGTTCTAAACAATTTAGAATTTTCCAAGTAATTTTCTGATTAATTTATATAGTTTTGCTTCGACATTTATAAGTTTAAAATTTCCCGGGAGTCTCGATCGAATTTTTCGGGAATCGAGAGATCCAAAAATGGTCGATTTCCCGGGAATTCCCGCACGTCACCCTCTATCATCAGCACAGCCGACTACAGTTATCCAAACTGCGAACAAAGCTTAACTTCGTTTACCTCGCCGCGATTAAAACAAGTAGCTCGATTAATGCTCAATAAGCAAAACCGCAGTACCTCATGTGTGAGGCTCTGGGGGACTTTTCGATTACAATAAAATCAGAACGTTTTTGGACAATCTAACTAACGCGTCGGCGTATTTCATTTCGTGAAATCTCCCCTTTGATCATGGAAGTTCCATAAATTATGCAAATGTTCTCAAATCACATTCAATCGGCAGCCAAATTTGCCCAAAATTTCCCGGAAGCAATCGCGACAAAAAAACTTAGGTACTAATTTTCATGTTGTTTCAATCATATTTGAAAAATAAATTGGAATCCAATCAATGTCACCCCCATTTACGATACCAAAGCTTGATTATGAGCAATAATTAAAGTGATACATACTCTGTGTCATTGTTGACAATTGTTAATGAAGCCTCGGGCTGAATTGACGATGGGTTATTCAATTGATGACGCCTCGTGTCCTCGTGTCGTGTTGCATAGTTGTGGCTTGAATGATCTTCCTCAGCAGTGTAGGGGAAATTGTACGGATTTTTATCGGAACTCTCCGACATACGATCCGTTTCATTGTGCTGTTTATGACGTTGGTAATCGTTTTTCAATAACGATTGTACACTGGATTTGAACGAGCCTACATTATCTATTCTCGGGCTGTAAAGTTCTGATGAAATACGTTCTTTTCCTATATATGACGACTGAGGTATAGAGTTGTTTGTTTTCGATGGATCATAGCAAATATCTTTCATGGTATAAGGAGTGTCATAGTTATAGGCACGCATGTGATTGACTACTTGGGCGGAACCCGGTAGGTTATTTGTTCCTGCGTCAGCAATGTACGGCATTGTTATATGTTGAGGAATGTCTTCAAAGTCTCTGTACTCTCTGATATTGTGGCTGTTGTTTTCATGCATAAAGTTCTGACTCGAAAAGTTGCAACTTTCGTGAATATTTTCAAGTAATGATGGTTGCACTCCCATTCTGTCTTGAAGCAAATATGAAGTATCGGTAAGATCCGGTCGCGGCAAAGTACTGGTAACGTTTTGAGGATGCATTTCGTTGTCTGATCCCGTTTCTTGTGACCAACGCCCAACTGAGAGTTGAATGTAACAGTTATTAACAGAACATGCAAGGAAAAATAATTCAATTCTTACCATTTGGCCTGTTTATGTATGAATCAGGTACTCGATTCGACCACCGCGGATCATTGACGTTAGGGAAAAGCTGTAAATGTTTCGAATATTAGTTATTCATTTGATACCAAAAACTGAGCCGATCGGAAGTGCTGTTTTTAAAAAAACCGTTCTGAGTCTGTTCCGACCGATACCAATCAATCATCAAGAATATAAATTAGAACAAATTATTGTCCTCTTTTTGTGATTGGTCTAGTTCGATTTTGTTTATCAAATCAAATTAATTACCTGAGGACTTTGCACAACATGCAATTCCGGAGGGGTAGTTGCAACGTGCTCCATAATATTGGATAGGTAGAATGTGGAATTTCTTTCATTGCTACGGTGAGTGCTACTATTGCGACCAACACGGGATTCTTCATCATCACTGGAGTGACTCGAAGCTAGTTCGAAGCTTCGTCCATCGGTTTCACTACCTGAATCGGAATCACGTTTGTGGTGTCGATCTTTTTGATGGTGCGATGTGCCGTCCTGACCTGTAACCTTACTTTTTCGCATACCTCTACTCTCGTAACCCCTAACGTAAGTTGGCCCACCATCACTGTTTGAGTTATAGTTTGATGTCGATGTTGAAGTGTGTCGAAACTGACTATCACTTCTGAAAAAAAGATTATTTGCAGTCAGACTAAGAAGCACTCAGCAAGTACTGAAAAAAGGTCTCTCACCTGTATGGGATGGAGCTTGTTTTTGTAGTGCTACGAGACGTAGTACTTGATGCACTGATGCCAATATTACGTCGTGCTGTTTCATAATGACCAGTAAAACCTGGTGTCTTGGTAGTCGGGCCAACATTCTGGGAACTAATACTGATAGCCATTGAAGAATCAAGAAGTGGAACTTTCCTTCCAGTACAAATCAAGAAGCTCCTGTGTAAATTTTCACGTACACGTTTGTTGATTATACAATATCCGACGACTGAAAACAGAGCATGAACTATCACAGAGCCAGACAGTAAAACTTGAAGCATCTGAGAACTTTCCGAGGCAACAAGCACGGAAAGAACCCACAAAATTCCCATTAGTGGTAACGACACTACCGATAGCCAGAGTAGGGTTCTTAGATTTCCGAATTCTAGAACATGATCTTTTATTGTAAATGCCGCTTTAACCGACATAAACAGAATTAACAAGCTTATCACCGACATGGCAACAACCGGCCCAACTAGCCACCAAATAACTGATTCGTACACTGACAACCAGCAGCTGAAAAAGAAAAGAAAATAACCTTGAAGTAAGTCGATAATTTTACAAAAAACATCCACAAAATATACGTACAATACACTGTTTCCATACTCATGCGCGCGGACACCAATTGACAATCCGACCAACAGCGCTGGTGATCCATAACCCAACGCGTAGTAAAAACCCATTGGACCGTGGTTGACATCTCGCATTTCAGTCAGCATACGGTACAAATGTACACAATCTACTGTTGTCCACGCAAATGCCGCTAGCCAGGCGTAATGTAACGCAATTGCCACCAATTTACAAGCAAACTGCAAACAAAAAAAAAAACTTTAAAAAGATAATACACTAGGCCACCCAATTCCACCATTTGCGACATACAATAACACCAACCAGTCAAAGGAGAATGGGCAAATGTGTATGGGAGCTGGCCCAAGGATGTACACGAACGGAAGGAACTTTATTCGAAAGATCTCGCCGAGACATGGATGAACTCTCTAAACCCCGGGGTTCAAAAGTTACAAGTTGTTGAAGTTTGAGTATTTTGGGTTAAAATGTACAAAAAAAAACGAATTTTTGCAATTTCTAAAATCACTCATAAAATCCTTATTTTATTATGGATTTCGATCATCTTGATTTCATTCGACGCGTATCAGCAAAATCTATAAGTTCCGATATGTTTCAGCATGTGTTAGGGCCACGCGATGCGCCCCTACCGAATGTTGGTGCCGTCTACAACGGTACACGTCAACATGACCACCCAGTGACAGCTGACCGGAAGATTGCTAGTGAGAGAGAGAGAGATTGTTCTTTACCATTAGTTGACCGAGCCCGAACTAGCTGGACGTGTAATAAAATTCTAATTACTAGACTGTAATCGCGTTACTTTTATTTTGCTCCCGTGATCACAGCATTTTGGCGACGAGGCCGTCCCGCGCGAATCAAAGTTCGGCCCGAAAGTGCGAGTGATAGCGCGAAATTTGCGGTGGTCTGTGGATTGAGGTTACGACACCTTTCTCGCCACGAGGATTCTGCACGTAGGCGAATTCGCCTACGACCCGGAGAACGACGTCACATTTGCCAGCTGGTACCGGCAACGATGATAATACGTTGTGTAGCTTGACTGAACTGGTCTGTCGAAAAGGCGGCGACCGCCAACGGTCTGTTTCTTCCGGGGCCATCGCCGTTCAACTAACCCGTGGAAGAACTAAGATCTTCTTCCTTTCCACTACCGCCTTCGACGTCCGGCAGATTCTCGAACAAGACCAGATAATTTTCCATGTAGTTGGCCAAATTAGCGCTGGATGAATCAACATTCGTCGTTGCATTTCTGGTTCAATTTCAATGCTGAAAGTAATCAGAAAAAGCGTAAACATGTCAAAATCCTGATTGGTTTTCACATTCTAACTTACCGCCCACTCAGTCCAAACTGTTCTATTGTTACAGTGCTGGTTCTGGCCGTTCTGGCAAAGGAACATTTTGAATGTTCAGCACAGGAGGACAGGAGGAATCGGAAACCTGGCCTAGCACAAAATTGTTTTTTTTTGCCGGAATCCGCGTTTTCGTCCAACACAAAACAAATGACAGCTAGACATGACATTTCTAGCTGATGTGTAGAAACGTCACATTCCACACTGATCAAAATTTCGTTTAAAATCCCGCGCATGCCGTGCATAATCGTGCATTGGATTTACTGATATTTACCATATTTACGGAAGTTGCTCCATATGCGCTACAGATAAACGATGTGCTCAACCCCGTGGGCCTAAGTTCTATTTTAAAATGATTGAAGCGGGCAGCAAAAGGAAATTCTGATTTTAAAATGTTGTTTCACAGGTAGGGGACGCTATCCCGTCGACGACCAAGTTGAATAACGCTGTACTGGAATCGAACGGACGACGGGTAGGATGTTCGGTGTTACTGCTGCTACCCGCTGCCGACTGAGCCATCTTCGCATTTTATAGACGAGCGGCTAAAGCATCAACTTGCTCAGGTCGAGGCTCAGGCAGTGGACCACCGAAATATGAGATCCATAGAAAGAGAACCAAATATAACTATTTTTAGTTCGGGTAGTTTTGAAGTCAACGTTTGGCAGAAATACATTGGATATATGATTTACATTAAATAGGAATTTACAGGAAGCCGAACACGTGCAGAAATTCATCAGATTTGAGTTTCCATGCTCAACGTTTCCGTTAGATTCATGATTTACATTAGATTTAGATTTACATTGGAGTAATTTCCATGACTTTTTACTCTTTACATCATATTTCAACATTACATTGAGTGAGTTTACATAAGAAACAGTAGTTACGTGCTGTGTAAATTTACATATTTTTTTCTGTGTAGATTTAACTATCGCCGGTTTGATATTTTTTTTGGGATTACAGATATTTTCTTCCTAGCGTCTGCCAGATGTAAATTTACACATTATTAGAGTTAAATTAAAGCTTTTTTCTGACATAAAAGATGCACCCCTTTTTTGATATAATTTTATTATGATTTTTTTACTGTGTAGACGAGATTGAAGTTGGAGCAGATTTACATCCGCTTTTTGAACAAGTACGATAAAGTTAATTTTAACGGTGAGGAGAAGGGTCCGACGGAAGAGGGAAACGACGAGAAGCAGCATAATCGGAGGTGGTCAGCGCGGATGTTGCACTCGGTGCCGGCGGTTTACGACCAACATTATGTGTCGGAAGTGATGACGGGACAGTGTTGGATATCTTGAGGGTCCGCAGTGGTGCGGGACATGTTTGACGAGTATTACATAAACATCCGGAAAAACAGTTTGCACCAGTTCTGGAAGGACCGTCTGTACGAAAGCCGCAGGTCATGAAGCTGTCGTACTCGGATTACTTCCAGAGGTTGGAGCGATATCCGACGAACCTGATCAAGAACATCTACCTGGAATACCGAAGAAGTCACCGGTGAGTAATGAGAATGTGTTCAGTGTCTAGCCAATTTAATTTACTTTCAAACTCTTTCAGCAACTCCCGCCTGCAAACGCTCAACTCGCGACGGCGCAGCTTCTGCCGGATGAACTGGCAACATCTGTGCCATTCTCGAAAGAGGGAACTATCGGTTCAGGCGCTTCACTTCCCAGCTGGAAAACGTCGACTTCTCTTCCCGAATCAACAACCAATGGCCAACTCCTCCAAGCCTGTCCAAATGATGGCCGGCAACGAGTCCACCCTGTTCTCTACATCGCTGTCGCGCTCGAAAATGAAGGTCGCGATGTTGCTGCCCAACGAAACGTCCATCCGTAACCTGCTCAGCCTGGGGTCTTCGGACGTGACCGGTGGCATACCGCGGAAGCTGGCCACCCATAAGCAGCAGTTTTAATATTAAAGTAGAAATAAAATCCATAACATGTTTCGAAAATCATCATGATTGAACGAAATGCGCAAAAATCGCATAGTAATTTCTATGTAAACTTTAAACCGCTGGGGACAGGCCAATTATCAACCAAATGGGCTGATATTTGGCATGAGAGTCCCTATGGATATCCTCTACAAGGGGATCCTCGGTTTGCCGAGGATATATATACAGCAATTCTCCACGAAAACAGCATGGAAAAAAACAAAAGTCCTCGGATCGGGCTCAAAATTTTTCTGGGGGTTCCCTGGCCGAAATAATTAGACCCGTATTTTTTTGTTTGGCCATTAGGGTGACCTACGCCGTGTTAGGGTGGTCTGAAAAATGGCCATTTTCGTCGATTTTCGCAAAAACCACTTTTTTCGAAAAATCATAACTCCTCGCCATTTCAACCGATTTCAATTATCTTATACGCAAATGAAAGGTGATAAGTTGGCCTTTCAAAGAAAAATAGTAAGAAGTTTCAAAAATTTAGCCTAACATATGAAAAGGGCGTATGAAACTTTAAAATGCCGTTTTGACGGTGTCTGGACCAAAGAGCCTATGTCTGGAAATATTTTTATCAGATTCCCGGAAATTTTTACATAACATACTAAAAAATGGGAGGAGTTCATTAACAGGATTCCGAGATATGATTTTTTAAAAATAAAATCCGTGTTTTTTGACGCGCCGCGCGCAAAAACCGGAGAATGACGAAATTGGCAAAAAATCAACATTTTTCACTAAAACTGCGATAGCTTCAAAATTTCAGCGATGACCTATACATGTCTGGATACCAAAAGTTGCGTCTTTTAATTACGAAAATTTTGGTACCATAACATCTATAGGTCATCGCTGAAATTTTTAAGTTATCGCAGTTTTAGTGAAAAAAGTTGATTTTTTGCCGATTTTGTCATTTTCCGGTTTTTGCGCGCGGCGCGTCAAAAAACACGGATTTTAATTTCAAAAAATCATATCTCGGAATCCTGTTAATGAACTCCTCCCATTTTTTAGTATGTTATGTAAAAAATAATATCACCCTAACACGGCGTAGGTCACCCTAATGGCCAAACAAAAAAATACGGGTCTAATTATTTCAGCCAGGGAACCCCCAGAAAAATTTTGAGCACGATCCGAGCACTTTTGTTTTTTTCCATGCTGTTTTCGTGGGGAATTGCTGTATATATAAGTTATAAAGGTCCCATTATGCCAGGGGGGTTTTCTCTAAATTAATTACTCCAAAGTGTTGAGTTTGACGGTCCAAAACGTTCTGATTTTATTATGATTGAAAAGTCCCCCAGAGCCTCACACACGAGGTACTGAGGTTTTGCTTACAGTGCATTAATCGAGCTACTTGCTTTAATCGCGGCGAGGTAAACGAAGTTTAGCTTTGTTCGCAGTTTGGGTTACTGTTGCCGGCTGTGCTGACGATGTTGGTGGCGTCGATCAATTATGCGGAAAGCAATTTCCGTAACTGCTCCCTCACCAAGAAAGGATCGTCTCGATCCGTATCGACTGCACAGAAATTTTCCATCGGAAAGAACTACCAAACAGGTCACTCAGCGAGTTTGAAATATCAGAAGCTTCTTTGGTGATGTTTGAAACATTATAGTTGTTGTTGTTTTGTAATTAAGTGTTACAAATATTTGTAATCAAAGATTACGTAATCCTTAATTACATCTTCGTTTGTTACATTTCTGTAACTCTGAATTACAAATCGAGACTTGTAATTAGCTATTACAAACAAACTATTATTTCATTGTAATGTTTCCTCTTAACAATTTCAAACACACTCGATTAACTTAAATTTTTTTGCTACATAATTTTGAAATGATTTTCTTTGTTTTTTTATCACTCACACACCTTCTAAAAAAATAAATTTTGAATCGTGTTTTTTCCTTTTGTCAAATTAGTTAATCTGATTTTCGAATTGCTGATTTTGTTTTTACTCACACACACTCACTTAACTTATCTAATTTGGAAAAATATTTTTGAATTTTGAATTTGGATTTTTTTTTTCACTTTAAATTTTGTTGCTTGTTGAAAATCCGGGTAACGCTGTTCCTTTGTCCTCCTCGTCGAAGGTGTTGACGTCCATGTCGTGCTGCGCTCCTGAACTCTGACCGAGTTTTTCGCGATGTGCACACGATGGTATCACGCCTCTTGCCGAAGTATCCAGCGGATAACGTTGGTTCATCTTCTTCGGTCGGTGGCTGCTTCACCAGGTAATTTCCTTGGCTGCTTCACTCCTGATCTCCAGAGCCGTTGGTGACGAATTTCTGCTGAATGAACAACTGCCGTGTTTTTCGCATTAACTTGCACTTTCGGTCTCACTACCGAGATTTTCGCGAACGACCACTTCAATCACTGGGCACAGCCACCTTCCGGCGAAGACTCGACTGCGCCAGTTATAAAGGTCCCATTATGCCAGGGGGGTTTTCTCTAAATTAATTACTCCAAAGTGTTGAGTTTGACGGTCCAAAACGTTCTGATTTTATTATGATTGAAAAGTCCCCCAGAGCCTCACACACGAGGTACTGAGGTTTTGCTTACAGTGCATTAATCGAGCTACTTGCTTTAATCGCGGCGAGGTAAACGAAGTTTAGCTTTGTTCGCAGTTTGGGTTACTGTTGCCGGCTGTGCTGACGATGTTGGTGGCGTCGATCAATTATGCGGAAAGCAATTTCCGTAACTATATATATATATATATATATATATATATATATATATATATATATATATATATATATATATATATATACAGCAATTCCATTTCAAAAGAGCCTAAACCGAAAAAAGTTCTCGATCGGGCTCAAATTTTTCTGGGGTTCCTTGGCCAAAATAATTAGACCCGTATTTTTGTTTGGCCATTAGGGTGACCTACATCGTGCTAGGGTGGTTCGAAAAATGGCAATTTTCGTAATTTTTCGCAAAAACCACTTTTTTCAAAAAATCATATCTCCGCGCCATTTTATCCGATTTTAGCTGTCTTAGACGCAAAAGAAAGATGATGAGTTTGGCCATTTGGGAAAAATAGTCAAAAGTTTCAAAATCTAGCTTAACATTTGAAAAGTCGTATGAAAACTTAAAATGGCGTTTTGACCGTGTCTGGACCAAAGAGCCTATGTCTGAAAATATTTTTATCGGATTCCTCGGAAAATTTCACATAACATATCACAAAATTGGCGATGTCGAACCGTACGTTTCGGAGATATGATTTTTTGAAAATAAAAACTTAGTTTTTCGACGCGCCACGCGCAAAAACGGGAAAATGACGAAATCGGCAAAAAATCAACTTTTTCCACTAAAACTGCGATAACTTTAAAATTTCAGCGATGACCTATAGATGTTTGGGTATCAAAATTTTCGTAATTGAAAGACGCAACTTTTGATACCATAACATCTATAGGTCATCCCTGAAATTTTAAAGTTATCGCAGTTTTAGTGGGAAAAGTTGATTTTGCCGATTTCGTCATTTTCCGCGTGCGCGTCGAAAGTCTTTATTTTCAAAATCATATCTCCGAAACGTACGGTTCGACATCGCCATGTGAAATCACGATACAATAGTCAGACACTTTGCCACGACTTTAAATGCCAAACTCATTCTTTCTTTGCGTCTAAAAGCTATAAGATATTTTGAAAAATTGATCAAATGGCCAAACAAAAACTTTATTTTTCTTATATATATATATATATATATATATATATATATATATATATATATATATATATATATATATATATATATATATATATATATATATATATATATATATATATATATATATATATATATATATATATATATATATATATATATATATATATATATATATATATATATATATATATATATATATATATATATATATATATATATATATATATATATGTTCAGTGGGCATACTTAGCCCAAATCCAAAATATGAGCACAGATGTCTGATGCTTGATGCTTGATTGGACGTAACATAAGCTGGCGCTTTGCATTTGAATTTTAAATGGGATTTAACCACGGGGTTGGGCACATGGTTGATCCGTAGCGCATTGGATTTACTTCCGTAAATATTTCGTAAATATCGTAAATACAAGCGTAAATATTATTTATCTGCACGATATTCGGAATTGAATTTTGCTCAGTGTGGATAGTGACAGTTCAGAACTGTCACTTGTTTGTTTCCTTCATTTACAAACTGTCACCGCTCCAATCCAGCTTGAGGTATATTTTGTCACCTTCAGGATTTCCGGTGCCCTACGAAGATTGGGACAGCGGGACCAGAAACGTCAGCACTTCTACTAAAGAAGCAAATGCGGGTGATGACGGCAGGACCGTCGATGAAGCGGTCCCTGCCGGCCGAACTTCCACCACCATCACAATCCGACCGCAGCCGTTACCGCAAGCCCAACCGGACCCAGGCATGCTGGAGCTGCTCACCAGCTCGGAGAACCATGCTCGCGTGTTGGAAGCCCGAGCCGTCGCAGTCAGAAAGCCGGCAGCCCCCGCAGAACCAACGACGACGCAAGTGTGCTGGGGCAAAATAACGACCAAAAAGCACAAAATGTGGGAGGGCGACGGAACGTTGACCATCGTGGCCGGAAGAGCGTCACGTTGGGCGACGAGGACGGCAAGGTGATTGGGAGCTCCGGGTTGGTGAAGGGGGAGTAGCTGGAGGAGGGTTCGCGGTTGAGCAAGGAGGTTGAACTGGTGGAGCGGATTGATGGGGAGGTGGCCAAGGAGAATGATGTGCCGGTGAAGAGGGTTCGATTCGAGGCGAGAGGAGGGTTTAGGCCGCCGGAGTCGATGTGCGCCGGGAGTCCGATTGTGGTGTCGAGCTGGTTGGGACTGTGGGGAGGAAGCGATTGCGGAGGACTTTGTTCCATTGATGATGCGGGAGCCTTTGTTCGATCAGTGGAAGTATAACAAAGGGTTGCGTTTCGTACTGCGTGGCTAAGCATTTGCGGCCTCACCAGCGGGAAGGGTTTTGGGAATGAAACGCGAAGACTCGGAACAGTTTGGAGCGATTTTGGCCGACGAGATGGGACTGGGGAAGACGTTGGCGTTGATCTACACCTTGAAGAATCAGGGACCTTACGGGCAGCCGGTTGTGAAGCGGGTTCTGATCGTGACTCCAAGCAGTTTGGTGGACAACTGGGATCGAGAGTGGTTGAAGCAGGAACGGATCTTTATGTTCATCGTGGGGCCGAATAGCAAGTTGAAAAAGTACGCGCACCTGTTCGCAACCCAACGAGTTGTCGCATGGGGGGAGAAGGGAGAGGAGGGGCGGTCAATATCGTTTTTTTTTCATCATATCTAACAATACAAAAAAACTGATTTCACAAATAAAAAGAAATTAAACCACCGGCGACTTTTCCTTGGTCAGTGCGGACGCGTCCCAGACGAGCTTGGCACCGTCTCCGATGAACATCTGCACCAGCTACTGGCCGGTCAGCTTCAGGTAGGTCGACTTCGGTGGATGAATTCTCAGGTTCTTGAACTTGTCCTTTTGCGTCGTCGGCAGCACGACGGCCTCAATCAATTTCTGGATTTGCCTGTCCAACCCGCCAATGTCCGAATACTGCTCGGTCGGCCGGAAGTGTCTCCAGGATGAGGTACGAGTCCTTGTTTACGCCCACCAAATCGCCCGGCTTGAGTTTCTCTGGATCAACCAGGCCAGCACCACCACCGCCCCGTCGTCCTCCGTCTCCTGAGGGTCCACGTCCAGCAGCTCGATCGACTTGTCCTCCTGGGTTACCACCATCTCGATTGCTGGTGCCTTACTGAGTCCAAACACGCACAACAAAACAATGGAAAATCCGGATTCACCACGACGAAGCTGCTGGCCCATGAAACTGCCGGGATGATAATAGAGCGCCAGCGAATCGCCCGGCCGGAAAATGTAATAGAGACAGATTGATTTTTTTTGTTGTTTGTAAACAGTGCGCGCGTTTGCGATGACAGCTGTGAACACTGAAATAAAATTCATAGAGGAATGGTGTATGCACGTAAATATGGATGCACATACGGATTAACTTATGAAATAAATGCAATATATTTGGAGTGACCACCTCGTGGATTTAACTTTTTTCAAAAATGTCACTTTTTGAGGCATTTTGGCCACGAATGCGAATGCGAATGCGAATTTTGGCCACTGAAGCGTTTATCTTCAACATCATCGGCGTGTAGGCCAATCCCTGCGCATCTTTTGGTATATATAACATTGGAATTTGGAGCACCCTGAAGCTCGGTACAAACCTCTAAAGCTTGGCATTTTTTTGCCGGGGACGATTGAACAATAGGGTGTAATATGTTTATATGGAAAAAAATAAAGTTGTCCAAATTTCGCTAGCACAGCAACTTTTTGGTTCCTTATAGGGTTCCTTAACAACTCCTAAAGTTTGGTAACGATTGGTTAAGTCCCCACTTTGCGCAAAGCGATTAAATTTTTCATACAAATTTGTATGAGAAAAATATTTTTTTCGAATTATGTTATTTAAAAAATTCACGTTTCACGATATAACAAAACCGGATTCATATTCGGATGCAACTTTCCCGAAGAGAGTATGGCGCTAACTTGCCCCTATGAAAAGATACAGTGTGTTCAAAACTCGTCTAAAACGTGTTTTTTGATCGAAAATCACGTTTTAGACGAGTTTTGAGGACGCTGTATCTTCTTTCAGGAGCAAGTTAGCACCATACTCTCTTCGGGAAAGTTGTAGAGCACATTCCAGAGCATCCTAATATGAATCCGGTTTTAGTACAGCGTGAAACTTGGATTTTTAAAATATCAAAATCCAAAAAAAATGGGTTTTCCCATACAAATTTGTATGGAAAATTGAATCGCTTTGCGCAAAGTGAGGAATAAACGAATCGTTCCTAAACTTTGGGGAGTTGTTTAGGACCCCAAAAGGAACTAAAATAATGCTGTGCTGGGAAATCGATTTTGATATTACACCCTATTGGACAAGCGTTTATGAAAATGGGAGCCACGAACAAAGTGTTCAAATATCATGGTATGATTTTGAAAAACGTACCATGGCATTTAAACACTTTGTTCGTGGTCAAGGGGTAAGACAGTGAGTAATTTTGAGAAATATTGAATAGAATTGAGTAACCTTGAGTCACGCACGTTTTTCAGAATTTCTCAATCTTCACAATGATTTTCACAAACGACTTAACATTGACATTGACATGGGAGCCTAAATTTTTCCACGACACAAGAAATAAACTCGACGGAATAAACTTCTGGCCCCTAGCGTCGATTCCGTGCTATGAGGTAGGTTATTTCGGGGGAAGGGCAACCTCCAAAGAACCTCCAAAGAGCCAAATACCGAGCCGGTCAAAAAGGTAACGAATGCTGCTGCTACCGGAAACGTTGCCGCTGCTGGCAAAAAGGCTCCGACGGCGGCTTTCGCCAAAATTGGCTGCTATTGCCACCGCCAAGGCCAAGAACACTGCGGCCGCCACCAAGCAGCCAGTTCCGCAGAAGACCGCTTCCAAAAAGGAAGCCGTCTGTAGTTCCAATGGACATCGTTAAAGAGGTTTTGCAAAAGCAGAAAGATTGAGAGAAAAACAAGCCAATAACGGTGGAATAGTACCTACCTAGCGCATTACCTGATGGATTCGACCCGGGAAGATACACAACTGTTGATCAATGCCGTCTGGGAACTGCTAACCGAACGGGAAGAGGATGTTGTTGTCGGTGCAGCCCGTGCCTAAAACTCACAAAATGGGAAGCCGCCAAAGCCGCTCACAAAATTTGGAAAAATCGCTGAAGCAAAGGGTATACCGTAAACTAGGGTGAGCCCACACAGAAAAAATATGTAAATTTACACAGCATGTAATTACTGTTTCTTACACTCAAAATAATGTTCACCACGATGCTGCATGAAAATTCCGGTGGCAGCCAATTTTTGGTCCAAAACAACGTTTCACATGAGTCATGCAACTATCACCATGCATTCATGTCAACTCTGCTTGGTTTTCACGCAGCTTACACTCACACAACTGAATGTCACGTGAAATCCATGCCTGAAAATTCGGAGGCGTGGCTTACGGTCAGCTGGTTTTGCGTTTGCATGACAATCTTGCAACACCCGCATGGAAACCAGTATGGAAAAAATCCATACACCTTTTCATGCAGCATTGTGGTGAAAAATTAGTCGAGGTTGCATGAAATTCCTGTCTGCAAATTTTGTTGAGCTCGATGACCGGGACTTAGCCGATTTCAATTCAGTTGATTTTTAGTTGTTTGGACGAGCGGATGTGGCAGACAGTCCGTTGTCGCTTTTTTTGCTGGACTAATCGGAGTAAAATTGATAAATAAATTGAAATCAATTAATCTTCAAGTTGTCTTGTTTTGCTGGTAAGTTTAAAAAGTTCTTAAAAATGTGGCTCAAAAGAAGTAAGCAATTTGTTTCTATACTTTTTTTCAGGTGAACGAGAAACCAGATTAGATGAGCCAGGAGGCCAAAGGATTTCGAGGGATCTGCCAAGAAAATGAATTTTGAGTGAGTCTGGGAGGACGATTAAAACGAGGCCAGCCCGGAAACTTCCAGCGTGCGCAAATGAGTGGAAGTGGCAGATAAGTGCGAGAGGATTGATCGCAAAACTGTGTGTGTATAATTAGTGTGCTGGTTATAAAATTGTGAATCATATGTGTGTGTTCTTTAGTTGTATAAAGTGATAATAAAAACGTTTTATATTTGCGACTACAAACTAAAACTCTTTTAATTATTCTTACCATGAAATAATAATGCATCGATCGCATTTAAAGCCAACGAATAGGCATGTGAATTCCACAATACATTATTGTAAATATTGCATGAGGCGTCAGGCAAATCTGGCGTGAAATTCATGCAAACTTGACATGATGTGACAGTGAAAAGCCATCAAGATTCTGTGTGCTGGTGTTGATCATCCACCGGACGTTCATGTCAATGTTGCATGAAATACTGTATGGAAAATAATCACATATATTTTCATGCAACATTGTGGTGAACAGTTTTTTGAGTGTATGTAAACTCACTCAATGTAATGTTGAAATATGATGTAAAGAGTAAAAAGTCATGGAAATGATTCCAATGTAAATCTAAATCTAATGTAAATCATGAATCTAATGGAAACGTTGAGCATGGAAACTCCAATCTGATGAATTTCTACCCGTGTTCGGCTTCCTGTAAATTCCTATTTAACACCTAAACTCCCAAGCTCGAGAAAAGGGGGAATTTCCATACAAATTCCCCCTTTTTCTCGAGCTTAGGAGTTTAGGTGTTAATGTAAATCATATATCCAATGTATTTCTGCCAAACATTCACAGAAAAAATATGTAAATTTACACAGCACGTAATTACTGTTTCTTATGCAAACTCACTCAATGTAATGTTGAAATATGATGTAAAGAGTAAAAAGTTATGGAAATTACTCCAATGTAAATTTAAATCTAATGTAAATCATGAATCTAATGGAAACGTTGAGCATGAAAACTCAAATCTGATGAATTTCTACCCGTGTTCGGCTTCCTGTAAATTCCTATTTAATGTATATCATATATCCAATGTATTTCTGCCAAACGTTGACTTCAAAACTACCCGTACTAAAAATAGTTATATTTGGTTCTCTTTCTATCGCTCTCATACTTCGCTGGCCCACTGCCTGAGCCTCGACCTGAACAAGTTGATGCTTTAGCCGCTCGTTTATAAAATGCGAAGATGGCTCAGTCGGCAGCGGGTAGCAGCAGTAACACCGAACATCCTACCCGTCGTCCGTTCGATTCCAGTCCAGCGTTATTCCACTTGGCCCTCGACGAGAAAGCGTCCCCTACCTGTGAAACAACTTTTTAAAATCCGAATTTCCTTTTGCTGCCCGCTTCAATCATTTTAAAATAGAACATAGGCCACACCCTTTTTCTACTGCAAACCAAGTCGAGCTTCTCATTCCCATTGGCCAATCAGAATTAGTTGATTTGAACTAATGTAAATTCCAAAACTAATGTAAATTTTTAAAACTGATGTAAATTTCCAATGAATCTAATGTTAATTTCCAATGAACCTAATGTAAATTTCCAATGAACCTAATGTAAATATACATCATTTTCATTTATCATGATACCTTTTGGTACATGATAAATAATGTAAATTTACAGGAATATTTTTTTTTGTGCAGGGTGACATTGATAGAAATTTGATTTGGCCACTAATTTTGATACATCCAATGTAACAGTCTAATTTTTGCATATATGTTCGATAATAAGTTATCCCTTAATGTTTAGATATTAATTTGACGGGCATTTGAAAAACCTATCAAAGTCACCCCGGGCTATTACACAGAAAAAAATATTTCTGTAAATTTACATTATTTATCATGTACCAAAAGGTATCATGATAAATGATGTATATTTCCATTAGGTCAATTGGAAATTTACATTAGATTTATTGGAAATTTACATTAGTTTTGAAAATTTACATTAGTTTTGGAATTTACATTACTTTTGGAATTTACATTAGTTCAAATCAACTAATTCTGATTGGCCAATGGGAATGAGAAGCTCGACTTGGATTGCAGTAAGAAAAGGGTGTGGCTTACACAGAAAAAAATATGTGAATTTACTCGACACGGAAAAAATGAATCACATGTAAACTCAGTTGATGTAAACTTGAGATTCGACGTAAACGGTTGAATCACACGTAAAATCATGTTTTTACGTATAATTTGTTGCAAATTTACATTAAATTGCATTTAAATTTAAATGTTTAATGACGTGCAAAAGTGTTACATCATAAATGATGTAACATTCGGAAATATTTTTGTGTGTGTATGTTCTATTTTAAAATGATTGAAGCGGGCAGCAAAAGGAAATTCTGATTTTAAAAAATTGTTTCACAGGTAGGGGACGCTTTCTCGTCGAGGGCCAAGTGGAATAACGCTGGACTGGAATCGAACGGACGACGGGTAGGATGTTCGGTGTTACTGCTGCTACCCGCTGCCGACTGAGCTATCTTCGCATTTTATAAACGAGCGGCTAAAGCATCAACTTGTTCAGGTCGAGGCACAGGCAGTGAGCCAGCGAAGTATGAGAGCGATAGAAAGAGAACCAAACATAACTATTTTTAGTTCGGGTAGTTTTGAAGTCAACGTTTGGCAGAAATACATTGGATATATGATTTACATTAAATAGGAATTTACAGGAAGCCGAACACGGGTAGAAATTCATCAGATTTGAGTTTCCATGCTCAACGTTTCCGTTAGATTCATGATTTACATTAGATTTAGATTTACATCGGAGTAATTTCCATTACTTTTTGCTCATTACATCATATTTCAACATTACATTGAGTGAGTTTACATAAGAAACAGCAATTACGTGCTGTGTAAATTTACATATTTTTTTCTGTGTAAAGTCACCCCAGTTTACGGTATCAAGAATCAAGTTCGCGACAAGAAGGTACGACAAGGTGCTGGACAAATCGGTTCCAACTTACGGCTACAAGCGGTTCAAGGCCGAATAGGAGAAGGATTGGGTTGTAGAGATGCCTCAGAATTCGGACCCCAACAAGGACGAAAGATGAGGAACATTGCTCGCGCGAAAACGATTCAAACTCCGCGAGCGGACCGGATGCCGCTTCAGCTACAGAGCTGGTGACTGCTGCCAACGTCGCCAATGCGTCGACGGCGTCGGTCGGAAAGTTCCAGGAGAAGCTGACTAACGAAAAGCAGGCCCGCGGAATCGGCGTGAAGCGAAAGCGCGCCCAATCACGCTGCCGGGCGAGAAGAAACGCAACCTAGAGATTGTCAGCTAGCACTTTACTAGCAGTCGCCGGTGACACTGGAGCTGCTGTCCACAAGAAGAAGGAAACTGCCGGAGCAACGTAGGTTGCCGCGAAGAAGCACGCCACCAAGAAGGTCGCCGCCACCGTGGGCAACAAGAAGGCCATCGAGGCCAAGGTTCAGAAGGGTACCGTTAAGATTCGTGTCGTCGCTTTGTCGAGGGTCTAGGTATAATTTTCTAAATAAATAAGTAAATGCAAACACACCGTAAAACATCATTTAGTCTCTGGTAAAAACAAGAAAATGCATTGTGGTTTGGTTGAGCGTTTTAGCAGAATGCATTACTATGAATACAAAGAGACGAGTTGTTCCTTTTAATTCCGCTATATATTTTTAAAATCTTGACAGATACGTATTTCGTCTACTACTTGCAGACTTCATCAGTGTTCTGTTCCCGACTCGAAGAAAATGCAAACAATCACCAACCCTGGCTGCCTTCAAGCGTCGTTTGACGATCATCATCAAGCAGAATATCCACCAATATGTTTGATACACCACTAAGCCTCTGTTTACGTTTCGTTTCATGCCACCGCCGCCCACAACTCGACGGTTATCTTCCCCTAGACCCCTACCCAGTCACGGCGTTCCAGCAGGATTCTAGCAGAATTCTAACAGAGCTGGATATTCTAACAGAATTCTAGCAGAAATGTTCCACCGTTCTAGCAAGATTCTGACAGAACCAGCTCTGCTAGAATATTTCGTGACTGGGTAGAACCGGATGATACAGCAAATCTTCTTAGAGATTTTCGTTTCGATCTTAGTGACTACGTTTTCGGTGTGCTTGCACTTCGCTAGCTTTTGGAGAAGCTCAAACCTCCTGCTGCAAGAGCATGTCTTGATCCGCCAGTCATCACGCGGTGCCAAGATCTATCGAGCGATTCGGGCCACAGCTCATCTCGACCTGCCGGAACGACGAAAGATCTTCTTTTGGATCTCGCTGAATTCGTAAGCACTGGGGTGTATCCGTTGGGGATCTGTCCGGGGAGGTTCTGCACGATTACCTGGGTGGCGATTTTTTTTAAGTCATCGACGACGTATCCACGACGCAGTTCCTTGACGGACAAGTTCTTGACGTTGTCTCCGGGCACGGCCTCCGGCAGGGCTTTTTGGTACATTTCGACGGACTTGCAATCAGTGGTCAGGTTGACCGGGGCGTAGACGATGGCTATACCGGGCTTGTTCACATCGGTTTCCGTTCCCGTACCACCGATTTTGTTGACGTCCTTTAGGGGCAGATGCTGGGACTTGTCGGTGAAACTGCTGACGCCGACCGATGCCATCCATAGTCTTAAACATGCGCTTGCCGTCAGTCTTGCCCTCTTGCGCTCGATGGTCCATCCCTTGAACTAGCACATCCTTGTGGGCGGTTCCAGCATGTTGTCTCCGTGCCATCCAGAGATGGGCACGATAGTGACGGCGGCCAGGTTGTAGCCGATCTTCTTGATGTAGGACGAGACTTTCTTCTTGATGTCCTAGAAACGGACCTCGTTGTACGGGGGCTCGGTCGAGTCCATCTTGTTGACAACGTCGTTTAGCTGAGTTCTCCTGCTGTGCTCTTGTGTGACGGACGTGTGGCAACCGCGCGTTCACGGCCTTGTTTACGTTTGAAGGTGTCGTGTTTTGCGGGCCAAAAGTGCCGATAGTGGCCGTCGCGGTTCTTTCGGTGGACTTTCCGCCCCAACATTCCGAGGAATGGAGGCGAACGAGCGCAAAAGGAAGAAAGAGGACGATAGCAAAGTGCAGCAGAATCTGCTCAACAACAACAAATTCAGCCCGCTAGCGGAAAACAACAACATTGCCAGCCCAGCAGGAGGAGGGGACGTCCCGGCGGTTCCAGCACCCAGCCAGTTGGCAAGTAAACAAAAGCAGTCACCTTTGGTGGTGAAGAACACCACGGATTTTTACAAGCTCGTGGCGATAGTGGAAAGTTGTAAATTTGGTTTCGACCCGATTTACAAACTAACCCGATTTGGAACTAAGGTGACCTGCTTCTCTGTCAATGATTTTGACAAGCTGCAAGAGCTCCTCAAGAAGAAGAATGTGGAAATATACACCCACGGTCGAAGAAGCGAACGATTTCACCGGGTCATTCTTCGTGGTTTACCAGATGAACTGAAACCGGATGAGGTCAAGTATATGCTGAAGAGGGATCTCAAGCTGGACGCGCTGGAGGTGCATGTCATCAAGCAGAAGGAAAAGTCCACCGTGGACGAAACTCCGTACATTGTGTTCTTCCCAAAGGGATACACCAATCTGAAGAAGCTCTCAGCGATGAAAGTTGTGACAAGCACTATCATCCGGTGGGAGGCCTACCGGAACAAGCGGCCGAACGTGACCCAGTGCAGGAACTGCATGCAGCTGGGTCATGGAACCAGTAACTTTCACCTCAAGGGGAGGTGCAACAACTGTGGGGCTCCCCACAAGACGGACGAGTGCAAAGTCCAAGAAGCCGAGCCGAAGCGGTGTGCCAACTGCTCTGGAGCCCACGAAGCCACGGACCGCAGCTGCTCTAAGCGTGCGGACTTCATCCAGAGGCGCCAGCAGGCGTCGAAACCGAAACCGCCGGCATGGAAGGCGGAGAAGCAGAGTCCAGCAGTTCCGGCGTTCACGCCGGCGGAGTTCCCTCCGCTGCCGGGCGCAGTCTTGGACGTGAAGCCAAAGGATCGCCCTCGACCCGCAGGAAGCAGTCAAGTAAATACCGGCGCCGGCGCCGGTGCCACCACCACGGCGGAAGGAGAGGAGGTGCTCTACAGTTCGGCTGAGCTATGGCACATTTTTAACGAGTACAGGCCAGGTTCCAGACCTGCAAGACCCGCGTGGACCAGTTGAGACTTGTCAGTTACATGCTCGGGAAATACGGCGGAAAATGACCATCTTTTTTTTTAAATCTCGATTAAATTTTCAAAAGGCCCTATCTGCATAGAAAACCCATAAGGGATAGGTTGTTTTGAAAATTTAATCTAGAAATGTATTTTAAATTATTATGAACCGTCCATCGGTCCTAACCTGGTCACAGCACCTAAACGGACCTAATAAAAATAAGTTAAGAAAAAAAAAACGTCGTTTAGCTGTTTGATACCGATGGTGAAGACGAGCAGGGCATTCTCTCGTGTCTGCCCGTGTTTTGAGAAATTTCGAGTTCACCGTTACCGGCGGCGACGATCAGCACGGCATGCACATGTGCACATGTGTTTCTGATGTATTTTTTTGTAAACACGCTCTTCTATCAATGTATATGGGTCATTCCTTCCCAAATGACCAAGCGTCCAACATCGACCTTCGCCAAATCTGCTCATATTTGGCATGGGGGTTTTTTTGCCCCAAAAACAAAGAATCCCAAGTTTGGTGACATTTGGTCCATCCCCGCGCCCGTGCCCCCCCCCCTTTTTCTGAGATTTTTGAAAAACCCGAGGAGGATGACACTCCTGCGTTGACCGAGCGATAAAGCTCCCTTTCCAGACCTTTGCAGCGCTAACTTTTGCTTTCCCGCTTTATTTTGCTTTAACTCGCGTTAACCGCGATAACTCGCTTTTTGGCATGCGTTTTGTTTCGTTCACGCATCAGACTGCTCGATTTTTATGACAGCGAGAACTGTCAAACGCATATGACAGTTCTCGTTGTCAAATCAGTCGAGCAGTTTGTTTTGCTGGAACCGATCATCAGCGACCGAAATTCTTGACCGGATCCCGTCGCCCGAGAACCGCGACGACCATGAGGAGGAGGAAGATCCTTCTTCTCCACCATCTTCCTCCTCCCATAAAAGTAAAGTACCTGAACATTATCGCCAAAGCCGCCGTTAACACGACCTGCGAGGACCGAGAGCGCCAATGTTCGAAGGGGACACGCATCCGCGTCGATGCGGTTTCGGGGGGAGTTGCTTTGCTCCCGGTGCAACGTCGTGATGGATCACACCCGGAAAGGTTCAATCGATTAGCACTGGCAGGCGTAAATGCACTTGAAGAATTTGTAGGGAAAGGAAGAATCGAAGGCGTCCACCGAGGAAGGTTTCGCTGTACGTGTCGTGTGAGACACGGGTCAGGCAATATCCGGAAGGGACGTTTCACGACGATCCGGACTGCGGGGAATTCATGTGTTCCACGTGCAATGTGATAGTGGACCATAAGCGGAAGGAACCTGTTGGCCAAGTTACGCGTCAATCATAGTGCGAAATCTGCCTCCAAGCGGGACAATTCCGTGCTGCGGGTCAACAAGTTACAGGACCAGGACGGTCTTCCGGAAGACGATCAAACCTCCTAGGTGGGTCGAATGATACCCACCCAAAACAACCGCATCCAACGCAAGCTGGCCCGGCTTCAGCGAATAAGCAGCTTCCGGATGGAATGTTAATGAAAACGGGCCGCGCACTGTGACCGGGGTTGGGTATGATAAGTCTGCTGTGCTGTACGGCGATGAACATCCGGAGGGCCAGCCACCGAAGTGCCCCACGGAATCCTGCCAAGCACTTTACCGGGGATGTCTGACGGAACACTGTTACCGAGACTGAAACCGTGATTGAAAAAAATGCGATAAGAAAATGACGAAACGGAAGCTGCTCAACCGGAACCAATCGGAACACCAGCAAAACTACCTCGAGAACACAAGTTCCGAAAAAGTTCGACGTGCGGAGAGAAAGTCGTGCTTTTAAATTGTTCTTATAGCGATAAAATACACAATAAAGATAAAATTAAATAATTTATTTGATTTAATTTTATACTGCTCGATTTATTCCAGATTATCCTTCCAAAAATGATTTCCTGAACTTGCCGTAGCTTCTTAGATAATCGGCGCATTGCAATCTTGCATCTGGCCCCAATCCTCCAAATCGCGACGCGCACTCCGCCTACACCTGCCTCCCATTCTGCGAACTCATTCTGGTAATCGTTAAGCACCTCCTTCTTGTTATTTTCACCGTGGAACAGCTCTTGCTTCGGTGCTGCAGACGACCCTTGAACTCCCGGCCCGACAATCGCTACTTATTAAGGCAGTTAGGTTAGGTTGCGCGTACCCTTCAAGAATTCGCCTCCAGCTTGCGCCGATCGTCTTCCGGCAGGCATTCTATATCTACGTCCACCTCCTCCTCTAATTTCAAGGCTTGCGGGGTCCGTTCCGCATCCGCCTGCTCCATCTCTTCAGTAAAGTCGCACCAAAATATCAATGTCCATCAGGATGTGGTGCGCATTTTATCACACAAATCTGCCAACAAAATCAACCATTAAAATCTTAACTCGAACCCTCAAAAAATCTTACCCTTCTCCTCCTTGAGTTGCAGTCAGAAATCTTCCGTCAGCCTAGTTGTCAGCATATTTTTCGGCCCCCGCATCTGCTCCGTCGGATTTGCCGGTCCCGCCATCGGTGTAAACGGTGTACTACGGATTGTAGATTATCACGTTCACGTGTTGTGGCGCCGACGGTGAACGTGATAATCTACAATCCGTAGTACACCGTTTACACCGATGGCGGGACCGGCGAATCCGACGGAGCAGATGCGGGGGCCGAAAAATATGCTGACAACTAGGCTGACGGAAGATTTCTGACTGCAACTCAAGGAGGAGAAGGGTAAGATTTTTTGAGGGTTCGAGTTAAGATTTTAATGGTTGATTTTGTTGGCAGATTTGTGTGATAAAATGCGCACCACATCCTGATGGACATTGATATTTTGGTGCGACTTTACTGAAGAGATGGAGCAGGCGGATGCGGAACGGACTCCGCAAGCCTTGAAATTAGAGGAGGAGGTGGATTTCACCTGCTCCGTGCGCCACAAACCAGCAGCGATTTCACCACCGAGTGGGCAAAAATAAAACACACTGATTGCTTTGTTTATTTTTCCCGAAACTGCAGGAAAAAAACCAAAACAAATACCGAGTTGCCAAACCCGAATAAAAACTACTCGACTTAAGGCAGCAAGGTTGCAAGATCGATTCGTTTGGTTCAAAAATCGAGCAGACGCTGACCGCTTTAACTCGCTTTAACGCGCGTTAACTTGCGATAACTTGCTTTAAGGTGGCGTTATGTGAAAACTCGGCACGTTGAGTAGCGTTGATGCTTTTCGAGCTAGTTTTTGTGCGTTTTAGTGTGTTATCGCGGAGTGACGTCCCCCTCGGGTTTTTTCCGAGGGGGACCTTGAAATTAGAGGAGGAGGTGGATTTCACCTGCTCCGTGCGCCACAAACCAGCAGCGATTTCACCACCGAGTGGGCAAAAATAAAACACACTGATTGCTTTGTTTATTTTTCCCGAAACTGCAGGAAAAAAACCAAAACAAATACCGAGTTGCCAAACCCGAATAAAAACTACTCGACTTAAGGCAGCAAGGTTGCAAGATCGATTCGTTTGGTTCAAAAATCGAGCAGACGCTGACCGCTTTAACTCGCTTTAACGCGCGTTAACTTGCGATAACTTGCTTTAAGGTGGCGTTATGTGAAAACTCGGCACGTTGAGTAGCGTTGATGCTTTTCGAGCTAGTTTTTGTGCGTTTTAGTGTGTTATCGCGGAGTGACGTCCCCCTCGGAAAAAACCCGAGGGGGACGTCACTCCGCGATAACACTAAAACGCACAAAAACTAGCTCGAAAAGCATCAACGCTACAATCAGTGTGTTTTATTTTTGCCCACTCGGTGGTGAAATCGCTGCTGGTTTGTGGCTCACGGAGCAGGTGAAATCGTCCCGTGTTGTGGCGCCGACGGTGAACGTGATAATCTACAATCCGTAGTACACCGTTTACACCGATGGCGGGACCGGCGAATCCGACGGAGCAGATGCGGGGGCCGAAAAATATGCTGACAACTAGGCTGACGGAAGATTTCTGACTGCAACTCAAGGAGGAGAAGGGTAAGATTTTTTGAGGGTTCGAGTTAAGATTTTAATGGTTGATTTTGTTGGCAGATTTGTGTGATAAAATGCGCACCACATCCTGATGGACATTGATATTTTGGTGCGACTTTACTGAAGAGATGGAGCAGGCGGATGCGGAACGGACTCCGCAAGCCTTGAAATTAGAGGAGGAGGTGGACGTAGATATAGAATGCCTGCCGGAAGACGATCGGCGCAAGCTGGAGGCGAATTCTTGAAGGGTACGCGCAACCTAACCTAACTGCCTTAATAAGTAGCGATTGTCGGGCCGGGAGTTCAAGGGTCGTCTGCAGCACCGAAGCAAGAGCTGTTCCACGGTGAAAATAACAAGAAGGAGGTGCTTAACGATTACCAGAATGAGTTCGCAGAATGGGAGGCAGGTGTAGGCGGAGTGCGCGTAGCGATTTGGAGGATTGGGGCCAGATGCAAGATTGCAATGCGCCGATTATCTAAGAAGCTACGGCAAGATCAGGAAATCATTTTTGGAAGGATAATCTGGAATAAATCGAGCAGTATAAAATTAAATCAAATAAATTATTTAATTTTATCTTTATTGTGTATTTTATCGCTATAAGAACAATTTAAAAGCACGACTTTCTCTCCGCACGTCGAACTTTTTCGGAACTTGTGTTCTCGAGGTAGTTTTGCTGGTGTTCCGATTGGTTCCGGTTGAGCAGCTTCCGTTTCGTCATTTTCTTACCGCATTTTTTTTTTCAATCACGGTTTCAGTCTCGGTAACAGTGTTCCGTCAGACATCCCCGGTAAAGTGCTTGGCAGGATTCCGTGGGGCACTTCGGTGGCTGGCCCTCCGGATGTTCATCGCCGTACAGCACAGCAGACTTATCATACCCAACCCCGGTCACAGCGCGCGGCCCGTTTTCATTAACATTCCATCCGGAAGCTGCTTATTCGCTGAAGCCGGGCCAGCTTGCGTTGGATGCGGTTGGGGTTCTTCCGGAAGACCGTCCTGGTCCTGTAACTTGTTGACCCGCAGCACGGAATTGTCCCGCTTGGAGGCAGATTTCGCACTATGATTGACGCGTAACTTGGCCAACAGGTTCCTTCCGCTTATGGTCCACTATCACATTGCACGTGGAACACATGAATTCCCCGCAGTCCGGATCGTCGTGAAACGTCCCTTCCGGATATTGCCTGACCCGTGTCTCACACGACACGTACAGCGAAACCTTCCTCGGTGGACGCCTTCGATTCTTCCTTTCCCTACAAATTCTTCAAGTGCATTTACGCCTGCCAGTGCTAATCGATTGAACCTTTCCGGGTGTGATCCATCACGACGTTGCACCGGGAGCAAAGCAACTCCCCCCGAAACCGCATCGACGCGGATGCGTGTCCCCTTCGAACATTGGCGCTCTCGGTCCTCGCAGGTCGTGTTAACGGCGGCTTTGGCGATAATGTTCAGGTACTTTACTTTTATGGGAGGGGAAGATGGTGGAGAAGAAGGATCTTCCTCCTCCTCATGGTCGTCGCGGTTCTCGGGCGACGGGATCCGGTCAAGAATTTCGGTCGCTGATGATCGGTTCCAGCAAAACAAACTGCTCGACTGATTTGACAACGAGAACTGTCATATGCGTTTGACAGTTCTCGCTGTCATAAAAATCGAGCAGTCTGATGCGTGAACGAAACAAAACGCATGCCAAAAAGCGAGTTATCGCGGTTAACGCGAGTTAAAGCAAAATAAAGCGGGAAAGCAAAAGTTAGCGCTGCAAAGGTCTGGAAAGGGAGCTTTATCGCTCGGTCAACGCAGGAGTGTCATCCCCCTCGGAAAAACCTCATTTTTTAAATGCATTTTGCTAAGAGAAAAGTTTACAAAAAGTCAACTCTTGGGTACCGTAAACTGGGGTCGATCGGGACACATGGGGCGAATTGGGACAGCAGTTTTAACCATGTTGGAGCACAATATATTAATTTTCTGGTTGGTTTCGGTTAGAACAGACTCAGGCCAACAATATGTGTACATCCATTTTCAAATTTAAAAGCTTTAAGTGCTCTGAAAACTGCTGTCCCTATTCAGACTGTAGTCCCGATGCACCCCAGATTACAGTATGCAAAATTGAAGATTTTTTGACGTAGAATCGAATGGCGTACTCAAAATTTACGTACAGTGTTGCCAGATATGAAAATTTTGCGCTTTAAGTTTTAAAATGCATTTGTAACCCTTTGGACGAGCACTTACGGGAAAACGGACATTTGCATTCGATTGCTGAGAGTTTTTTTTACATTAAATTCAATCAAAACCTCAGGGTAAATTGAATATATCTTAATATATCACGTTTTTAAGTTGAACAGCCCTGTATTGCATAGCAAATGTTTTACTTAACCTTCCCTTGGTATTAAAAAAAATCACACATATGGTATTGGGGTCCTTTTCGACCCCAAACTATAAAAAATCGGCAAAAATCCAGTTTTTGACCGATTCCGGTTCTTTTGGTCACAAATGAAAGCTTAGAACGTCCCCTTTCCGATACCGACCTGGAAAACCGGATTTGGTCACTTTGGCCACCGGGAATCGGCTACAACCGAAAAAAGGCCTTTTTGAGACCCCAACTTTGACGACCTGTATCTCCGGCTAATTTCAACCAATCAGGATGCTCCGGGTTGCATTCGACAGGTACCTGTACTTTGACCACAAATATTAATATCAGGGCCAGGTGACCTACCGGTTCCGGAAATCCGGAACATCCGAAAAGTTCATAATTTACTGTTTTTCACGTATATGTGATACCAATACTCTCATGGTAGTTGAAATTGATTCATAAAACTTACTAAAAACACAATACACGATTGCCAGAACCACTCTGGAGTGTTAGTTGCCACTTCCGGGTAACCTGGAACCGGTTCCCGGGTACCCGATGAACGGCCAATTTGATTTTTTGTTGAAAACCCATCATGTTGCATATCAAACTTCATGAAATTGAAAGATATGTCCATCTTTGATAATGCCGTTAATCTCTGAGCCATCCTGGCCAATCTGGAACCGGTTACCGGTGGCCCCTTGGGGACACTCCCGGAATATGAGAGAAACCCTATCATCCGACATATCAAACTTCATGAAATTGAAAGATATGTCAATCTACGGTCATGCCGTTGTTCGTTGACCCATTGTGACCAATCTGGAACCGGTTACCGGTGGCCCCTTGGGGACATTCCCGGAATATGAGAGAAATCCTATCATCCGACATATCAAACTTCATGATATTGAAAGACGCCTTGGGGACACTTCCGCAATATGAGAGAATCCCTATCATCCGACATATCAAACTTCATGAAATTGAAAGATATTTCAATCTATGGTCATGCCGTTGTTCGTTGACCCATTCAGGCCAATTTAGAACCGGTTACCGGTGGCCCCTTGGGAACACTCTCGGAATATGAGATAAACCCTATCATTCGACATATGAAATTTCATGAAATTGAAAGATATGTCAATCTACGGTTATGCCAATGTTCGCTGACTCATCCTGGCCAATCTGGAACCGGTTACCGGTGGCCCCTTGGGGACATTCCCGGAATATGAGAGAAATCCTATCATCCGACATATCAAACTTCATGAAATTGAAAGATATGTCAATCTACGGTCATGCCGTTTTTCGTTGACCCATCCTGGCCAATCTGGAACCGGTTACCTTAGGCGCCTTGGGGACACTTCCGCAATATGAGAGAATCCCTATCATCCGACATATCAAACTTCATGAAATTGAAAGATATTTCAATCTATGGTCATGCCTAAGGCTACCAACTCTTGCTGAGCAAAAATCCGTACACTTTGCCGATATGCTACCATGGTATAACAAAAACTGTCATTGAATTATTTAGATAAATTAAATTTAATAAATCTTAGAATTAAAAATATAAAACTGTGTCGTTTTTACAGCTAACAAATTTCACAAAATGCTATCAGAGTGCTTATAACTTGCACGTTTAAAAGTATTCATAAAATAAACCATGATTTGAATCAAATAATTATGTCTTCAATTTTGTTTTGTTAAACGTTTAAAAGTTTACGAAATTTCAAGATTGTTTTTACGAATAATATCGCTCTTAGTGTTTTCACGAACACTTTTCCAGAGTGCATGTGAAACACAACAGTTTATAGGACCTTTAAAAAAACTCTAGATTTGTTAAATGTTCAAATGTTTTCACAAGTTTTAGAAAGCTTTTAGAAATGGAATATATTTAGTAAGGAATTTGTAAAAGAACAATTCTAGAGTTTTTTATTTTATTATTTTTTATTGATAATCAAGTTTGAATTGAAGAAACCCCCGGAAAACTCTCTCTTTTTAAATCAAACTCACAGAAACCAAAAATTTCAAACAACAAAACCTTCGACCAAATCAAAAAAGCAATTCAATGATTAAAAAGTTGTTAAAATTCCGTACAAATCCGAATTATGCGTAAAATTCCCTACAAAAATTCCGGCCTGTTAAAAATCCGCGAAGAGGTTCGAAAATCCGTATGGTAAGGAAAAAATCCGTACAGTTGGTAGCCTTAGTCATGCCGTTGTTCGTTGACCCATTCAGGCCAATTTAGAACCGGTTACCGGTGGCCCCTTGGGAACACTCTCGGAATATGAGATAAACGCTATCATTCGACATATGAAATTTCATGAAATTGAAAGATATGTCAATCTACGGTTATGCCAATGTTCGCTGACTCATCCTGGCCAATTTGGAATCGGTTACTGGTGGCCTCTTGGGGACACTTCTGGAATATGAGAGAAACCCTATCTTCCGACATATCAAACTTTATGAAATTGAAAAATATGTCAATCTACGGTCATGCCGTTGTTCGCTGATCCATTCTAGGAATTCTGGAACTGGTTCCCGGTGGCCCCTTGGGGACATTCCAGGAATATCATCCGACGCATCAAACTTCATGAAATTGAAAGATATGTCAACCAACGGTAACCGGGAACCGTGGTGTAGGGGTAAGCGTGATTGCCTCTCACCCAGTCGCCCAGTCACTAGTGTGACTAGTGACTTTGGCAGATATCGTTGACGAATGGGGATGAAAATCAGCGGTTCAAAATCCCTTTGACACCGAATTTCCAAACCATCACCATTTCAGATTGCAATTGATTGAAAAACACGTCTTTTTCGAATGTTCCAAAATTAAAGGTGCCGTACCGCCCCTCCGGAGAATTACACAAATGTCGATATCAAAGCTCCGATGAAAAGGTCCAAAGCGGCCGTAACAGTCGTAACTTTTAAATAGGGAAAAATTTCGTTACGAAGGGTTTTTATTTTGTAAATATACATGTATGACCCAATAGGTTGTAATATCCAAATCGATTTTCCAGCATAGCAATTTTTCAGTTCATTTTGGGGTCCTAAACAGCTCCCCAAAGTTTTAAAACGATTGGTTAAGTCCTCACTTTGCGCAAAGCGATTCAATTTTGTATGGGAATTTGTATGCACGGAAAGGGGATCCATCGCCAAATCGCGATAAAGTTCGCTAAAACTAGCGAAAAATGTCGCTAATTTCTCAGCCTGCACAAAAATTACCTAGAATCGCTAATTTTTTTCGCTGGATTGGAAACCGATGAAATTCTACCAAACCAGTGAAAAAAAACACTGGTTTGGTGAAAAATGTCGCTGTTTGGGGGATCACTTTTGCTAGAATCAGAAAATTTTCTCGCTGGTTTGGAAAAAGCGGCAGGGCACCAAAATCAACCAGGAGATTATTGTACTGGTTTTGGGAAACAATTCGCTGGTCCAGCGGATTTCTTCACTGGACCAGTGTTCTTTTACGCTGGATCAGCGTTTTCTATCGCTGACGTCCGGGTTTTTTCCGGCGGCAGCAGCTCGTACCAAAATCAACCAGGAGATTATTCTACTGGTTTCGGCGAAAAATCCGCTGGTTCAGCGAATGTTTCCACTGGACCAGTGTTTTTTTGCACTGGATCAGCGTTTTTTATCACCGACGTTTGTTTTTTTGTTTTGGCGGCAGAAGCCTATGCCAAAATAAACCAGAGGATTTGAGAACCAGAGATTTATTGGGAATCATGTGGCAAAGTGGTTGTTTAAAACCGTCTTGCATGTTATAAGCTGAATTTTGTGAATGTGTTGATTTGTGCACAGTTTCATATTACCAGTCTTAATTAAATTTTCCTAGTAGATAAAAACCTTACCACTTTCTGCTGCAATGAATGGCGGGGTTTTGACTAACGTTGATTCATGGCAGCATGGCCTACTAATCCCGCGACGGTCACACTGAATGATTGACCCCCGTGAATCACTTTGGGTGTGGGCAGTGTCTGCGCTGGAATTTTATCTAGAAGCCTTTGTCGATGATCTCGTTGAACCTCCAGCTCGACCTGTGCTTGGGCTGTAAAAAAATCGTTGCATTTGTATATTCTATAGAAACGATGTAAAATCTTTTACCTTGCGTGTTGGGTTTCCTTCCGACACATTGGCACATAATATCGGATTTTGTTTGAGAAAAAAATTAGCAAAAAATTATAGTTCGATTAGAATTTCCTAGCTTAATTGACAATGGAGCACCCGCAGTCGAGCAGGTTTTGACAGTTCGCTCCATAAGAAATACATTGTAGAAAAAAACAAAAACTGCTCGAATGGAAATGCTCCATTGTGAAAACGCTTTCTGTGACAGATCGACAACACGCAGCTTCTAATCAAAATTGGGTACCATTACAGAGAGATCAACTGCTCGAATGATGCCCACTCAAAATTGAGTTGATTTTTGAATCGAGCAGAAACTTCAACACGCCTTGGGAGCGTTATTTTATTACGGAACGGGAGGGGGGTCGCACGCTTCATTCAACATTTTTTACAATTTTTCCATTTTTTTTGCGTTACTTAAAAAAAACAACGCTTCTCTAATGGTGTTAAAATATTTTTGCATAGATTTTGCAACAATTGTGAAAGTTGTAAAAATTTATCAAACAAAGTGCACAGATTTTCTCAGCGGGTAGTTTGAAACTGTTCTAAAGTGGTCGAAAGCACTCAGTGGAGACACAAACCGGTTTGGCGAGCGGGGGATAGAAGGTATCATTTTCAATGTGCAAATATTTGGTGTGCAGTTACCTAGTAACGAAGTTCTTGTAGGATTCTTGCAGAGTTTTTACAGAGCTGTATATTCTAACAGCATTCTAGAAGAAATGTTCTACCCTTCTAACAGGATTCTGGCAGAACCAGGCGGAGAATTTGATCAATCATTCAATGGTGATTTAAATAAATCAAAGAAATTGAACTCATTAGGAGCATTTATTACGTCTACGTTTAAAAAATGATTTAAACTACAAAAAAATCTTATTACATATATTGAACCTTGAGAACTTTAAGTAGAGTTATTGCTTAACTTTCTTTACTTATTAAATAAAAACTCAATCAATAGACCAAATTATAGGACAATATATTCAGTCAAAGCATAAATTTACACATTAAAAATAAATAAATAATTCACAATCTTCACAATAAATACAATACGATAGAAATTACTTAGCGGGAGGTTTAGATAAATATGCAAGGAGGCTTACAACGCAGGCGTATTTTGTATCGTTGTCAAAAACCAGGCCATACGCATGCTTATGGATGAACGTCCACATGGGTTTGGCATCAGGTGGGTATTGGGCGTTAAGTACAAAGGCCAGCAGCCACTGCTTGTCCCGTTCGCTCATCAGGTTCGCGTACTCGTCGTACTCGCCCGACCGGTTCAGCTTGCCACGGTGATGCTGCATCTGCTGCTGGTTCTAGTGGTAATTCTGCCGATTATTGTGCTGCTGCTGGTAGCGATTCTGACCCTGTTGCTGGTGTTGACGGTGCTGGTTCAGCATCGGATGGTTTTGCTGAATCTCCTGAACCAGCCGTTGGTTGAAATTCGCGTGGCTCTCACCTCCGGGGAAATTCGGCGGCGGCACATTCATCGGAAACGGCGGCGGGACGTTCGTCTGGAGCAGGTGCAACGGTGGCAACGGGGGAACCATGTTCAACGGCGGCGGAAAGTTCACCGGAATTGTCAACGGCGGCTGGTGATTCATCATGCCGGGAAATCCGGGCGGCGGACGAGGCAGTCCCATGTCCGGATGATGAAACGGCGGCAGCTGCTGGGGAACCTCCGGCGGCATCGAGTGCTGCGCCTGCTGCTTGATCATGTTCTGCTCGATCTCCTCCACCGAACAGATGCGCATCTGAGCCGGATTCGGCAGCGGGAAGTTGGGCGGAAGACCGACAAAGGGGCCACCTAAAACAAGCCAAATGATAACAAACTCCCTTCTCACAAAATCTCCCCACCCTTACCTGGTCCCCCGCCTATCCTCTGATGGTGCTGCATCGCCGCCATCAACGAACTCTGCGGATGGTGCTGCTGCATCGCCGGATGTGGCAACTGCGGCCGCGGCGTCTCCGGCTTGCTCGGCATCGTCCACACGCTCGGATCCAGCTGCAACCTCGCCTCCGACTCGTTATCATCGTCCAGCTCCAAGTTGTCGCCCAACCGCTTTGTTTACAAACCGCCGCCAAATGGCCACTCCGTCCTCCTCCGCAACGCACAACCTTTTGGCACTTCGAACGCCAACCCACAACACCACACGGCAGCTAGAAGAGAAATTCCACATTAAAACCATAGCCCCGCGAGGAAACTGCCACCGGACCCCGACTAAACTCACCTTTGGTGGCGTGGCCACGGATTAAAAACGGAAAAACAAACAGGGAATCGCGGGTGCGCGCACCAAAAAGAAAAACAATTAGCGATGAGATGGAGCAATGCTACGAAATTCTGACGACGACGACGACGACGTTTGACGTTTACGCGGCCCGCGAGCGGCGAGACGACGGATGACAGCAAGATGACAGTGGCGACCAGTGATGGCAGATTCGGTGGGAATTTAATGTTTGTGGTGTGGCAAATGAAAATGAAATTCCATTTTTTATTATTTTTGTTTTTTTTCAATTAACCTTCAGTGTATCCCGCTCAATCTCAAAGACACAGTTTTGAACAAATGTTGTTTTTTCCCAGCGCGTGACCGGTTACCGACCTAAAAATCTTTAAGTTCCGTTCCGGTTGACGGAGGTTTACGGATGGAACAATCGTCAGAAAAGATTTCGCAGTAACGGAAGCAGAATTAAAAGAAAGTCCAGCCAGGTTGTACTTACTTGCCACAGCACAGACTGCTCCGCGGCCATGGTCAAGTTCCTCGCCTACGATTCTTGCTGCCACCTGCGACAATTTGTGCACTCATCTATGCAGCAGTACAAATACATCTCCAGCTTCACTGCACCGTATTTTTCTGCTGCGAGAACTTTATGGAAACGTGCTTCTTTTCATTGAAAAGAACTATCACCTGTTGAGTATGTATTCTAATGCTGAACACTTGATGCAGAACTTTTTCATGCTTTTTTGTTTTGAAAAACCCCTAAAGCAATTCGATTGCCACAAATCGCTTCCAAACGTGAACAATAACAAACATTTATGACGGCTGTCGGAAGGATGTGTATCAAACCAGCGAAAACTTTCGCTGGAAAAGAAGCCGTTTCGGAAATAACAAACCAGCGAAACCAAGTTGCTGGATTTGATTTCGCGCAGCCACCTTTTTCAGCGAAAAATTTCGCTGGTTTAGAGAAAAAATTCGCTGATATCAGCAAAACCAACCCAGCAAAATTCGGTCGCTGGTTTGGCGATCGATCCCCTTTCCGTGTGAGAAAATCATTTTTTATGGATTTTGATATTTGAAAAAATCACGGAAGGTGCTCTACAATTTTCCCGAAGAGAGTATGGTGCTAACTTGACCTGAAAGAAGATACAGCGTCCTCAAAATTCGTCTAAAACGTGATTTTCGAGCAAAAAAACACGTTTTAGACGAGTTTTGAACACGCTGCATCTTTTTATAGGAGCAAGTTAGCACATACTCTCTTCGGGAAAGTTATAGAGCACATTTCAGAGCAACCTAATATGAACCCGGTTTTAATATAGCGTGAAACGTGGATTTTTGAAATATCAAAATCCAAAAAAATATTTTTCCCATACTAGTTCCCATACAAAATTGAATCGCTTTGCGCAAGATATGTCCAATCGTTCCCAAACTTTAGGGAGTTGTTTAGGAACCCAAAAGGAACTGAAAATTTGCTGTGCTCACTAAATTTGGATAACTTATTTTTTTCCATACAACCATATTACACCCTAATGATCCAATCTCACCACCAGACTCAATGTCACCCCTGATGACGGTTCAGAGAAACCTTTTTGCGCACTATGTGAGGTTTAACTGTAGTCGGTTTTTCTGGAACGAAGCAACATTTTTGCAATCTTCTAGAAGCAGATTATAGGTATTGTTCAGAACTGCAAAACGCTTTTTGAAGCATGCAAAAATATTGTATTGTTTAAGAGAAATCTACGAAATAAAAAGCGAAACGCCATCGCGTAAAAAGAGGTTTCTCTGTATTACCCATAGCTTTTTTTACGTACCTCATTGACAATCAGTGTTTGTCTCGCGTTAGTTCCCGCGAAAAAAAGTAATTCAGCAATAAATATGCAAAACACCAGATTCTGATGGATAGTATTCGAGTTTGTTTGTAAGCCACGCAGTAAGGCAAGCGACAAAATGACTGAGAATAGCATTGTTAACGACAGCACATAAGCCGAGTACGACGTAATACGAACTGGCATCGATGGTTCAGCGATGTCATCCGGATCGGTAACGTCTATGAGAACGGCATAGCTGGATATTTGATTACAAGTGCAAGTAATGAGTATCGTCTGATTCCATGAGAAATGTTCATAAGGAGGAACCTCCGTTTGGCATCCTAGCCTGGTCCAGAAATTCATGTGGGAATTCCATCGAACGCATTGAGGATTAGATCGAGGCCCGAATTTATGTCGTGGTACTTGCAACCACATTTGTAGCTTAATCGGATGTGTCAAGTACGGATTTCCGATCGGTTTGTATTCAATTAGTGTATTGTACTGTCCAGCGTCCATGTATTGTTGAATGACACTACGCTTTGTTTTGCCTTCCAATCTGTATGCGTTTATGTTCTCAGAAGATATTGACAAGGTGTTTGGAATACTGGAATCTTCAAACGGATTGTTATTTTCCTCTTTTTCACCGTTCCCTTGAATATTCAGATCTTGTTGGCCGCTTAAATCGTGTATAGAAACTTTCAAATCATTTGATATCTTTTCATTGTCGTGATTAAGAAGCGTGTCGGAAATGTTGTCATTTTCTTTGTATTGCGAAACATCATTAAATGAAGGCTTTTCTTCTGTTTTTTTGATATTATTTGGAACAAGTATGTTAATTGAAATCAATGGACTGGCGATAATCACCTCGACACCCCACCGACGCATAATAGTTTCATCGAAATTGGCAGCATAAATATCACCAGCATCCTTGTACTGAGCATAACCTACTATAGCACGATGGCCACGAACATTATTGCTTCTATTTTCGAGTGGCACAATGATTTTGCTGTAGAGATCAAACTTATTTTTATCTTGAATGTAATTATTGTACTTTGGAAATGATATCATAGAGAGCTTTTGTTTGCGAGATTCATGTTCAGTTTTTTGAGTATCTAGCTTTTGAGAATTTCGATTGATAACGTGAAGTTGTGTTTCATGTTGAAGGTGAGATTCTTCGTCAACAACATCCAACCCGAACACCATATTATCTTGTACTATTTCAAAAGGATCTGTATACGTATCCTGCTGTGATTTCCCTAATATCATCAAGTATCTGTTAAACGCTTCGACTAAATCATTCGGATTTCGCTGGGTTAGTTCTGTTAGCCTTTTCCACTCCTGCTTATATCGCTTATCTAAAATCATTCCTGCACTAGTAACTAAATTTTTTATATAATGTTTATCTTGGCTATGCGATAAATTAAGGCCACTTTGATTAGATTCATAGTTTAATAGTTCATGTAGCAGTCGCTCTGTAATCAGCAAATCTGACCCGTAAAATGAATGCTGCTTTTTGTTCCGTTCATCGCTTAAATAGCTAAATCCAAACTCATTTGCTTCCCAAAATATGTTGTTCGAAGCTTGTTCTCCTTCAAAGATGTACAGATATCTATTTTGTTCATTTTTCGAGTGATCTTCATCGACTCTTCCGATGCGATCACAAGCATCTTCAAGTGTGGCTGCAATTTTCACCGACACAAATGTATTTATCTCCAACTCTTTTGTTTCTATTTGAGACAATTGTTTGCGCAAATTCAAGAACGGTTCAGAAGTACAATTGAATACATCCGGCTGGCCCCAACCTCCGTTCTCCAAGTCACATTTACGCGTAACTTTTCCTCTGGCTGCGGAAGGACAGTTTTCGATGGCTACTTCATTAAATGAAGTTCTCGGCCACCAGAGCCCCGCCGCGAACGATTTAGGACATGCATCATACACAACTTCACAACCATTAAGTGTGACTTCTGCATAAGGATTAGAGCATGAGTCGCAACGTCGACCTATCACACCTTCCCGGCATTCGCACTGGCCTGTACTGCTGCACGATTTTCCATAAGAACCTATTGCATAACATTCACATGCAAGACAAGCTGAATCTTTTGATAGTTGATAATGATGTTCCTGACAGAAGCATTCACCAGTGTTTTTATTGCAGACTGGATGGTAGCCGTTTTTTACATTGCATTTACAAGGACCACAGCCCCGTTCGCCCCACCATCCTGCCGGGCACGGTTTTTCTACAATGATCTCACAATATTCCCCGGAGCTGGTGGTGCTATTACACTCGCAAACATATCCTTTTCGTGCCATTTTGTCATACCGACACCGTCCATTTTCGTGGCATGGATGCACAGTACACACTGGGGCGCAGTTGACCCCAACATACCCTTGTTTACATTCGCAATAGGACTGGTCCCAATTCTTAACGCAAGTTGAGTGTTCCGGGCAGCTTTCTGGACATCGGGCATTAGATGTACATCCATCGATAACATTTTCTCTAATAGTTGGTCTATTCAGTATGGATTGGCTATTTCCGATACGCACGTCATGTATGCAACCTTTGAAATATCCATCGTTATCTTCGTTTGGCAAATTACCGTCTGTTCCGCCAATCATTATGCGCCCCACATATAATCCTTGAATTTTTTGTGTCATCGGAAGCACTCCTGTTTGCTGGCCATAATCAACTGATAATGATATTTCATTGCTCATGAGCCATTTTACCTCAATTCTGTGGGACTGTCCGTCGGCCAAATTTGTTCCTGTCAAAAACATTGGTGATGAGTTGTATGTATAGTATAAAACACCGTTGCGTAACGAAAGCACAGCAGAACTATTTTGTCCAATTTGAATCTGCATCAAAAAGGCATCCTTCTGTCTAGTTCGAATCGTTAACGCCGTCAACCACGGAAGTTGTATCGGTCGAAGCAAGGGATTGAAGCTTAAAATTCCATCTCCGTTGAAACGCCAGGGCAATGCAACCGTCTCCTGGCAAGCATTACCGGAAAATCCATCCAGACACTCACACTGCCAACCTTCACCCCATCCTTCTCTACAGGTTCCCCCGTTGAAGCAAGGCTCCGAACTACATGATGCTGACTTTTGCGGACATCCCGCAATTGTTCCGTTGTCCGCAATGTATGAATTAAGGTCAACGTATCTGAAAGACAAAAAAATCAGTTTCATACGTCAAGCCCTAACATTTTTTTGAATAAAATTTTGAATTTGATTTTTTTTAAGCCATGTAAAAAAAACGCTCACCGGTGGTCCAGGTAAACATCTTTGATGCAGCCAATGAAGTCGTGCGAATGAATCTGAAATTGGGTTGCAATTTTCGGAAGACCTCCTAATTGTAGTGGACCGGTCAGGTCCAGGAATCTGTGGCATGATTCAGTCAATGAAGCACAACGACGCTCAAGAACCAAAGTTGTCCGATTTGCACAGTTCCAAGATTGACCAAGATTTGAATATGCTAACGCAGTGTCACAGTTGTCGATTGAAAGTTGTACAGTGCGATTAAAATAGTTCACTTCAACTGTATGCCAATTTCCTGAAATTGTTACCAAGTGTTACTATATACAGGTTTGTCGAAAATGCAAAGCGAAATTTACCGTCGGAAACTTTTTTGTGCTGATCCACCATTACGGATTCGATCCTTTCTCCAAGTGAAAACGAGAACGTAACTCGCCCGTTGATAATCTCGAGAGCAATGAAATCGTTTTCATCGTTGTACCTTCCGTTATAAAGCAATAAACCGTTGTCTCGCATTGTAGCAAACTTAAGTTGAATATTAAGCCGGTGTCTTTTGTTTATACTAGGAAAAGTCAGGAAAGAGTTTCTTGTAAACGAACGAGCCATTAGCTCGCATGTCTTTGTGTATAATGGACTATGAGACATTGTTTGCTTGTCTGCAAGACAACTATATCCTTCGCCACATACTTCAGCGGCGCATGATTTCAAACTATTGATTTCTGTCTCGCAACTAACTCCTGTAAACAATGCTGTACAAACACAGGTATATCCACCTTCATTCCTGACACAGCTTCCTCCATTTTGACACGGTTCAGAATAGCACAAATCCACTTCAGTGTCGCACAAATAATGCTCCTTACTGCCAGTGAACCCTTCTGGACACTTACAGGCAAAAGTGTTCACAGGATGTATTGGGCGGAACAGCACCGTTTCGCTGCTGATGAAACCGGACGCATTTCCAAACTTTAGCACCGATAAGCACTTTTCATAGTTCAAACATGGTTCTCGAACGCACAGGTTATCATCAAACGGAAGTACCTGAACTGTTGCCAATCTGGCCAAAATAGCTCTATTAAGGTAGACTTTTTCTTGGAGATATTGCGGCGAGTAGTACTCTTCAGCGGCTAAATTTGATTTACGGGCGGAGAAGCTAACATTAAGGATTCTTGAATTTACGTCCGTATCATCCTGAATTGAGAACAGATAGATATTTTCCCTAGGGCAAGGAATAATTGCCGCAAGTCCGTCCATGAAAAAGTTCAACAGAGGTGACATAAATGCTTCTTCCGTCATTTCATTCAAGCGCACCGTAATCGAGTTAAATAACATATCTTCAGTTACAAGTCTCACGATCAGCTGCATAATGGCCTTTGCCTCGTTGATGCCGTCGTTTACCGACACTTCCATTGTTGCAAACCGAGGAACATTCGTGTTCAATTGTGGACTCAAAGTCAAACCACCTGTCGAGCTGTTCAGCAGCACCAAATTTGCGTTGTTTCCAGACAAAATCCGATAATTTAATCTATCTGTAACGTCAGCGTCAAAAGCTGGTATTCGCCCGATTATACCACTTGGGAAGCAGTCCTTAAAGTTGTTGAATATTATTTGGAAATCTCGAAGCGTAGGTGCATTATCATTAACATCGGTTACGAATATTTCCACAAGGACATCGCTTCTTAAAGGTGGACTTGCCGCACGAACTACGAGCTCAAAGCGCTTTTTATTCGATTCGAAATCCAGTTCTGTCATCGTCAAAAGTTGCGCTCTTTCGGAGCCAGGCCTAGTTACAAGCGAAAATGCGTTCAAGTCATCACCACCGATTATGGAGTAGTGTACGATGGCGTTTACTCCTTCGTCCGGATCGTGCGCATAAATTTCGCCAATCGCCGAACCAACTGGACTATTTTCGGGAACGTACATGGTAAGTTTATCCGACGCAAAAGTTGGTGGAGAATCGTTTATGTCGTTCAAACGTATTTGAACTTCCACGGAGCTGCTTAAAGTTGGTGTCCCTCTGTCGGCAGCAATAGCAATCAAATGGTACACAGCTATGCTTTCTCGATCGAGACCCTTGTTCGTCCGAATCACACCAGAACTAGGGTCGATCACGAAAGAACCATCTTCAACATCTTTGGAACTAAGCATAAATTTCACTCGACCATTTAGGCCCATATCATCATCTGTAGCTGAAATTTGTAAAACCGATGTTCCTATGAAAGCATCTTCTGCAATTGTTGCTTGATACAGAGGTACATCAAATTGTGGAGAGTTATCATTGATGTCAGTAATGCTTATTTCGACGTCGGTGGTATCTGCCAGTGAAGGATTTCCGGAGTCTTTAGCCGTCACAGTCAGTAAAAAGGTGCTGGTAGTTTCTCGGTCTAACGCTGCGGTTGTTACAATTGCTCCAGTTTGTACATGAACACTGAATGGCTCATTGGATCCAAGTCCGTTAGATGAACCTTCGTTTAAAGAGTATGTTATCTGTGCGTTTAAACCTACATCGTTATCACTGGCAAAAACCATTAAGACTGTGGTTCCAACTGGAGCATCTTCAAAGACCGACGCCGTGTAGGGAGCGTTTTCAAACACAGGTGCAAAGTTGTTAGCATCCGTTATATTAATGTTTACAATAGCTTGGTCGGAACGTTGGCCGGAATCTGTCGCAGAAACCGTTAGCGCAAACCGTTGCTCTTGTTTGTAGTCGAGTGATTGAGCAATTGTAATCAAACCTCGACCATTTTGTGACGTTATCGAGAATCTGCCTCGCGTGTTTCCAGAGGTGATTTCGTAATGTAGTCGGGAATCCTCATCCAAATCGGTCGCCGTTACAGTAGTTACGGGTGTACCTGGTGGCTGATCTTCTGCAATGGATGCCTCATAGTATTTTGGATTAAAAATCGGATCATTATCGTTGATATCCTGGATTGTTACGACCACTGATGTACTAGCTGATTTTGGCGGAATCCCTCCATCTATCGCTACCACTTGGAAAACATATCGACTTTTCTCCTCTCGATCTAGCGGAGAAGTAGTGTGTATCCATCCAGTCCGGGAATCAATGGCAAGTGGTGAATTTTCATCCCTATCTTGTATGCGGTACGATATTTCCGAGTTAACGCCCTCGTCAGAGTCATATGCCTGAACACGAACAATATTGTACCCCACGGGCACACTTTCCAAAACGGCTTCCTGGAACTGCGTCGTGTAGAATCGAGGAGCATTGTCGTTGGCATCTTGTACGTTTACCAGCAGTTGAGTTGTATTGCTACGCGAGGGACTGCCACCGTCTTGGGCACGAATCACCAATCGGTAGCTGCGAATACTTTCGTAATCTAAGGGTTTCACTAGCAAAACATCTCCGCTAATGGAATCCATTGAAAACTGGGACTGAGTATTACCACCGATGATAGCGTATCTAAAACAGAAAAAAGGATTTCAAAGGGCATCCGTATAAAAACCGGAATATTTATCGCCGGGCTGCGGAGTCGGGTACTTTTCAGGACCCATAGTCGGCGTCGGAGCCGGAAAATTGTGGGAAGATGGAGTCGGAGTCGCTAAATTTTCAGAAGCCGGACTAGGAGTCGACTATTTTTCAACATTTTTTTTGTTTGTATAAAGGTTGCTGTTGAAGCCGGAGTCGGTGAAGTCGGATCTTTTTGAAAAGCTGGAGTCGGAGCCGCCTAATGTCCTAAGCCGGAAACATTTAATCTCCATAAGCGGGAGTCAAAGTCACTTCAAAAAGATAACCCGACTCTGCAGCACTGGTTTAAAGTATATTGTTACCTGACTGCAGCATTGTTTCCTTTGTCAGCATCAGTTGCACGAATTTGAGCTATCACATTGTTTTCGTTTGTCCATTGGTCTTCGCTCACATGCACGGTGTATGTTCTTTCACTAAACTGCGGATAGTTGTCATTGTCATCCAAAACATTCACAAACACAGTCGCGGTCGTAGATTTTCGTTCACTTTGCGGTATTGCCATATCAGTAGCCATTACTTGAATCACGTACATCTCAGATATCTCACGGTCCAAAGCACCACGAGTGGTAATGGTGCCAGTACGTGCCTCTATTCGGAAAAGATTGTCCGCATTTTCTCCGACTGTTACATTATCGCCACTAACACTGGCTATCGAGTATTCAATTTCACCATTTTTACCAATATCCTGGTCAGTTGCTCTTATCGTAATGACCGATGAGCCGACACTAGTGCCTTCCCGCACGTTTGCATGGAACTCCTCCGACTCGAATGCCGGTGTATGATCGTTGCAGTCCAGAACATTCACTTGAAGCGTTGATGTACCAGAACGTGGTGGAAAACTGTCATCTGTGGCAATAATTCGAAAATAATGCACGTCCATTACCTCCCGGTCAAGTATAGCTACTGTTTTGACTGTTCCGGATTTTGTATTGATTTGAAACATAGATTGTGAACGTGAATCTAACAGTGAAACCATGGTATAACTAACAACAGAATGTTCGGGATCCCGTGCCCGTACTGTGGTTATTTCTGTGCCTGCTGGCTGTTCCTCCTGAGCAGAGACTACATATAATGCTTGCTCGAAATATGGGCTCTGATTTCTCAACTCCCTTTTAACGCGTGTCGCAATGTCTGTGTCATTCAGGTTCTGGTGGTGATATATCACTTTAAGACGATGGTCGGCATCAACAACGTCCATTCTGTCACATTTGACGCTGAAAGTTATGGATAGTTTCCATGATTCTGAAATACACACATCACCGCTGGCAACAAGATCACCAGAATGGGGCTCAATTTTGAATAATCCGTTGTTAACATCTATGTATTTAACCGTGCAGTATTTCAACACCGTTTTAGGAAGAAACGAATTCACAGAATTTATGTATTGCGATTTTTTAAGACAAATCTGGTTCCACTTATCAGTAGTGTGAATGGCATATGAAGCAAATGTTTCCGAAATCCACTGTCGCGCTTCATTTATCTTTCGATGTATTCGTTCATCTGAGGATATTGGCGAAGAACGCTTTTTTCTTGAGATTATTTCACTTCTATGCTTGTTATTCTCTATTGTTTCGAAGAGTACGTCGCCATCTTGCAATGTTGTGTAGCTTGTGATGTTTGAACTTTTCAAATGTTGAGTATTTACCAGGCCACCCTCGAACAAACCATTGGTTGTAAGCCTTCGTTTGAAGCGATGATTTTTGCCAGCATCATCTTCCATAAATAGTTTCCTAAAACTTTCTGCTTCTGCATCATCAATACAATTTATACCCACTATGAAAATTCGCAGTGGCAGGCTGTAGTAATCTATGCTGTGCAGTCTATTCGAGGTGGAATCTACATAAAAAGTGAACAAGCTAGGATAGTGTATACCATCGCATCGAACTGGTCTTCTAAGGCTTATTTCGCCGTTTTTAGCGTCGATATTAAGCAAATGGTGCACAAAATGTGCCGACTTGTGTGCATTTATTTTGTAATGTCTTTCGGAACCCAACTTGTATACTGATGCATTAAACACTATTTTACCGGGATTGTCGTTTTCATTTAAAATTACCATATAGCTACTAACATAAGGAAAAAGCAGGAATGGCAAATAAGCTATTAAGCCGGATCGTTTCATTTTTATGAGTTGTCAAGAACAACCAGCAATAGTATCGTTATAAACTCATCCTTAGTGAATGCCTGAAATGATAAAAAGAAACATTTATTGCTGATTTATGTCAAACGATCTATATCACCATAAAAAAACAAGTTGGTATGGGACCATCCATAAACCACGTGGATATTTTTTTGGGAATCTGTTACTCCTCCCCCCCCCCTCCCTCGTGGACAATTGTCCGTTCAAAAAAAAAAATTCAGAAAAGTTTACAACATCCTGTGTGGGCCCGAATAATACTCTCGCATGTGCGCCCCGGGACCGTGGTGTAGGGGTAAGCGTGGTTGCCTCTCACCCAGTCGGCCTGGGTTCGATCCCAGAAGGTCCCGGTGGCAAATTTTGTGACGAGATTTGTCTGATCACGCCTTCCGTCGGACAGGGAAGTAAATGTTGGTCCCGGTCTAACCTAGAGGTTAGGTCGTTAGCTCAGTCCAGGTGTAGGAGTCGTCTCCCTGGGTCCTGTCTCGGTGGAGTCGCTGGTAGGCAGTTGGACTAACAATCCAAAGGTCATCAGCTCGAATCCCGAGGTGGATGGAAGCTAAGGTGTAAAAAGAGGTTTGCAATTGCCTCAACAATCAAGCCTTCGGACACCTAGTTTCGAGTAGGAATCTCGCAATCGAGAACGCCAAGGCAATGCTGTAGAGCGAATAATTTGATTTTTGATGTGCGCCCCTTGTACGAAGCGTAATGCACACCCGTAACGCAGCGAGCAGCTGTCAGCCGAGGTCAACAAACGATCAGCCGAACAGTTTTTTTTTGTCTGGCCGGCGATACGATTCCCTTTGTAAGTTGATCGAGAGGGATTATTATATATATTATCTGCCCGGGAAGCAGGCTCTCGCTGAGGCATCTCTTGGAACCTGGTGGAAAGGGAAAGGTAGTCCGAGTTGGTGCTATAATAGCCTGTTGCATTTAAACTGCATTCAGCCGTTACTGTTGTGCTAGCCTACTGTCACCAAAAAATCGTAACCCGTGCCGTCACTCTGCCGATTTGCTGTTGTTGGTGCTCTGCAGTGTTGTTGATCTGTTCGCGATGTCTGACGAGGAAGAAATTATTTATGCTAGCTGCGAAAAGAAGAATTGGGACCCAAAAAAAGGAATTGGATGTTGCCATTGCCACAAGTGGGAGCACTTCAAGTGCAAAAATGTTTTGGAGAAGGCAATCCCAAAATTACGTTCGAAGCCGTACTTCTGTTCGGACGGCTGCTTGGCCGCACACGAAAGTGTACCGCGCAGTTCAGCTGTGGATGCAGAGCTGCTGAATCGTATGAATGAGCTGATGTCGGAGGTGAAGGGCATTAAAAACACTGTCACAGAAATCGAAAAATCACAAACATTCATTTCTGGTGAATTCGACAAGCTCATGAAGGAGATGGTCGTCCTGAAGAAGGATCACAACAATTTAACTAAAAATGTTGGCGACCTTTATGGAAAACACCAAACTGTAAACACCAAGGTTAGTCAGCTCGAGCTTGAGGTGGACCGCCTCGCCAGAGCTGAACTAACCAACAACATGGTTATTCTTGGCTTACCGTCTCCGAAGGACGAGGATGTGGGTGATCTGGTGCGTAAGGTTGCCACCTCAGTGGGATATAACCTGCCAGAGGGAGCTATTAAGGAGGCAAAGCGGCTGTTTCCCAAGGATAAAAACAACACTCGAGCAACGATCCCGATCAAGGTGACATTCTCCGATGAGCGGATCAAGGAAGGACTTTTTGCCGGCAAGAAAGCTCGTGGACAACTATAGCCTTCGTCTGTTGACCCGAAGTTCGGTTCTTCCAACAGTAGAATAATGCTGCGCGATGAAATGACTTCTTTTGGCATGAACCTACTGAAGGAGACCCGTGAAGCTGAGTACCTGACTGACTACAAGTTCATCTGGCCTGGGCGTAATGGTGTGGTGCTGGGGAAAAAATCGGAGAACTCACCGGTTCACGTGATTCGCTCAATCGCAGATCTTCATAAGCTGGAACACACAAGCTCACACAAGCGCCCGCTCAGTTCATCTGAGAATTCATCGCCGGAACTCAGCCAACCAATTGCGAGTCCCGGACGCCAGAAGATACCACGCATGTAGTGGAAAAGCTGTCGATTTTGTATTTGTCTTTTGTTTTATTTGATTTTAATGTTTAATACCAATAAAAGTTATGATTGTATTGATGAGTGGATTGTGAGCAATAAAAATTCTCCCTGTTTTACTTCGTTTTTTTTTTTAATTTTGCAACTAAATATACGTAGTATGAACAATCTTTCCAAATTCGACTCTTTAAAAGAAATTCTTCAAAGATGTGATCAACGTGTTGATGTCGTGGTCTTGGGCGAGACCTGGGTGCAGAATCATCGAGCCTGTTTATTTAAGGAAGATTGCAGTACACTAAAACCCCCGTTTACGCTCAGGCGTTAAGCTTTGTATTTCGTCGATTTCTCTGAAACGACGCAACATTTTTGCAATCTTTTTAAAGCAATTTATACGTCTTGTGCAGATCTACAAATTGATTTCAAATGAATGTAGAAACATTACACTGATTTCGAGAAATCAACCTAACAAAAAGCGTAACAACTGAGCGTAATCGGGGGTTTTAGTGTTTCCATTGGGGAGCACACCAGTGAACGACGTCCCATCAGTATTGGAGTTCCCCAGGGGAGCAATCTGGGCCCGCTGCTGTTCTTGTTGTTTATAAACGACATTAGTAAGCTGAAACTTAACGGGAAAATGCGGCTCTTTGCTGACGACACGTCGGTATTTTACCGAGGAAGGGACTGTGCTGAACTGCAACACAAGATTGCAGAAGACATCACTTTGCTCAACGCGTACTTCAGGTCGAATGTGCTGTCCCTGAACCTAGGGAAGACTAAGTTCATGATCTTCCACACATCAAGGCGAACAATTCCTGGCCACCCACCTTTGACTGTTGATGGGCAAACGATTGAAGAAGTCTCCAGTTACCCGTTCCTTGGTCTGATTCTTGACAGCACCATGGGTGGAAACCTCATATAACTGCCCTTAAAAGCAAGCTAAGCTCACTTTGTGGAATCTTCTGGAGAATTGCTGCGTATATTCCATACCCACAAATGAAGATGCTGTACTTTTCCCTGGTACACTCACGAATCCAGTACCTGATTGCCAACTGGGGCGCAGCATGCAAAACCGATCTGCGTGGCAATCATCTCGCGGAAACCAGCATTATTCCCTACCACTGACCTGTACTCGGACATGACGGATTCGGTGCTGCCATTGAAAGCACTGTACGAGCTTCAAACGACGGTGCAAATTCGCAAATACTCAACGGACGCTACCCAGCACCACAACTTCAAGCTACAAGTCAGAGTCTCGTCTCGGACTACCCGCCAACAAGGAGAGTTTGTTCTGGATCGGCCATACAGCGAGTTTGGAAGAAAAATTTACCTATTTTGGAGGCAAACTGTACAACGCTCTATCCCGCGAATGCAAACAATCACCAACCCTGGCTGCCTTCAAGCGTCGTTTGACGATCATCATCAAGCAGAATATCCACCAATATGTTTGATACACCACTTATGCCTCTGTTTACGTTTCGTTTCATGCCACCGCCGCCCACCGCCACCCAACGTCGCCCACAGCCACCCATCGCCGCCCATCGCCACCCCTCACCATCACACGCCACTAACTTGAACAAACCAAGCTGTCCCGTAACATAAAAAATGTATCTTAAAAAAAATCCTAAATTGTTGTTAAGTAGTTAAGCACTGCCTTAAAGGAGCTCTGGCTCACTGGCACGTGCTGCAGTATTAATAAAAAATGTAAAGATCGATGAAAAGATGAGAGGGCATGTAGCCCTACTCCATAAAAAAAAGAAATAATCAGAATATCAGAATATGAAAAATAAGACAAAACCTAACGAACGGAGTAGGTGAATGTTCCAACTTCCAGTTGGAAGTGCGTAATTCGGTCTTTAAAAAAACAAAAAAAAAAATAAATAAAAAAATATCAACCATAAAAAATCATTCAATTTCCTAATTATGCCTTTGGAGATTTTTGTTCAATTATGTCTGAGTGCTAATTAACATCGCATGCTACTACTACTATACTACTGCTGCTGGTTCCCGGTGCTGCATTTTCAGTTTTCCTTTTTGATGATGAATCCTCAGGGCAAGTAAAAAAAAAAATTGCTACTTCCGGTGTAGATCGACGTGCATACAATAATTTGATAACCTAAATTTAATGTTAATAATTTGAAGCACTAAAATTTTAAAAACTAGGGTCACTTTTAATAAATTTTCGCAGGTTTAAACCGTCCTTCCCGTAGTCGTCGTTTGTTGGTCGTTTGTTGCTGGTGGTGTAGCGTTGTCGTGCGGCGAAGTCCAGGGTTTATCCGAGGGGATGGGGGTTTGCCCCTTGTGCGACCTCTTCCAGGGGGCATCAGGAGCCCGGGGGGTTGTCCCTATTCCACTCTTCCTTTGACTTGTGGTTAGGGGGGCCCCGGGTCTCCTGAACCTCAGTGGATTCTCCTGTCGGTGTTTCGGCGGTTGGCGTATCGTCGGTTAGCGTGTAGTGTTTACCAGGCACCCCGAAGGAGCCGGAGGGTTGTCCCTATTCCACTCTTCCTTTGACTTGTGGTTAGGGGGGCCCCGGGACCTCCGGGCGCGACAGTGGTTACACTTCGTTCCAATGCTCTTTGCAGCCTCTCTTGAAAGTTGCATCGGATAAACTGTTTTTGACTGCGGGAGGGAGTGCGTTCCAATGCACTACTCCTCTGACGAACATAGTGCAAGCGTATCCTGCTGTCCGATTCGCTGGTACGACCAAGTTCCGTAGACGTTGGCTTCGTGAAAGGATGAGTTTCTGGGAGAGTGCTGGTGGTGTTCGGTACGACAACAGGTTTCTCAAAAACAACAACTCTTCAACGCATTGAAGCCTAAAATGCACCAAAATTTAGTGTCTAGCGTCAAATTTATCGAAAGTAACCAAACGGAATGGCGTATCGTAAAGTTAACATTCTTTTAACATCACTCCTTTTGGAAGTGATAAAAATGAACAAAACTATAGGATAGAGAGAGGGAGGGAGAGGACTAATTTGCCCTGGTTGTGATTGTCGTGTCAGCAACAAATAATAAAATTGTGTATTCCAAGAGTAGGAATTGATTGCGTAAAGTAACGAGAAGTATGATGTAAAAAAAGGATTTTCACGATTTGGAAAAGACAACAACGGCTTATGAGTTCTCACTGAATAAGCCCTTCCGGCTTGTGAACTCACTGAATAGGCCGCAACGAGTTGTGAAAAGACAACAACGGCTTGTGAGCTCTCACTGAATAGGCCCTTTCGGCTTGTGAACTCACTGAATAGGCCGCAACGACTTGTGAAAAGACAACAACGGCTTGTGAACTCACTGAATAGGCCGCAACGATTTGGAAAAAGACAACAACGGCTTGTGAATTCACTGGATATGTTGCAACGACTTGTGAGAAGACAACAACGGCTTGTGACATCAACGGTTCAGGCTTGTGAGTAATTACGGAAAAGTTTAAGTCAACATGGGCTAGCGAGTAGTCGCTGAATAGGCCAGGCTTGTGGTAAACCGAAGGTCGAAATTATGTTAGTTTCAACAAGAAAATAAAGGTGATTGAATCTAAGTTTCAACCGAATTCAACGAAGGTTTGATTACTTGTTTGAAATATGGTTAGTATCTCTTTTTAACTCTACATGTATAGATGAAAAGGATGGATTAAAAAAACATACGAAGTTTATGCAATGGAATGCAATCAGAGCGGTGGAGAGCTAGTTGGCGTCAGGTCTGGTTTGATTAAAAAAATCCATTTCTGGTAGGTAAAATAAGCATGACTGATTTAGTTTGATTGCGTTTGTGATTTGCGCCGGTGATTTTTTAGGGGAGGAGGGAAGATGTGTGGGCGGTAAAAAACACGATTAAAAACCATTTCTGATCACTTTTTCATTTTAATGCAAAAAAAAATATTGACAAGACAACATTTTTTCGATGGAGCTATTATGGTCCCCTTGGAACGAGCTGTCAAGTAGGACCTTTTCTGTCAAGAAAGGCCGTGAAGTTAGTTTTTAAAAATTGAATTAAAAATCTATTTTAAATCCTTTGAGGTCGACATGGGTCAGGGGACATCGGCATGATCTCAGATGGTCATAACTTTCAATTTCATGAAGTTTGATACGTCAGATTATAGGGTTCATAGCATATTCCGATATTGTCCCTCAGTGGCCACCGATAGCCGGTTCCGGAGTATCCAGGTTGGGTCAGGGGACGTCGGCATGACCTCAGATGATCATAACTTTCAATTTCATGAAGTTTGATACGTCGAATGGTAGGGTTCATTACATATTCCGTAAGTGTCCCCCAGTGGCCACCGGTAACCGGTTTCGGAGTGACCAAATTTGGTCATGGGACATCGGCATTACCTCAGATGGTCATAACATTCAATTTCATTAAGTTTGATATGCAACATGACGGGTTTCTAGCGTGACAATTATTGGAACCGTTTTAGTGGTACCCTGGAACCGGTTCCGGTTTGGCCACAGTTGGCCAGAATCGATACCAAACAGTCAGGGGTAGTATGTAGTATCCGAAAAACGAAACTATTGGCACTACGCCCCCCGGGGCATGGCCTTCCTCTAACGTGGGATTTCTGCTCCAGCGCCTCTGACGAGACAGGAGAAACCGGGACCGACGTTTTACTTCACCATCCGATAGAAGCTCAGTGGATAAGGCGGGAATCGAACCCGCGTCTCATAGCATCATCGGGATCGGCAGCCGAAGCCGCTACCCCTGCGCCACGAGACCCACTCATGTAGTATCCTTCTGCAATGATTTGCAAATTAATCCGTTTCTAAAGACTGGTCCGTGTGACGGTTTTATGTCAAAAACTGCAAAAATCAAGTTTTCCGGATGTTCCGGGTTACTGGAACCGGTGGCCACTATAGACCAATTATTTTTTCTGGGGCTTAAGCTTAATTTAAGGACCCAATTGCAAAAAAGTGCATGTTTCCCATCGGCTCCAACCTTCCATCGGATGAGGAAGTAAACCGTCAGTCCCGGCCCCCCGGGTTGTTGTTAGGCCGTTAAGTCATTCCAGGTGTAGGAGTCGTCTCCATGCCATATGTACAAACAACACACCAAAACAAGCCTGCTCCGGTGGATCGCTGGCGACGGTTGGGTGGAAAAATCCCACAAAAAAATAATTATTTCATGAGAATGAAATTTGAAACATTTTAACACTTCTTAGTTGATGTTTTGACGTAGACTACGTCTTTGTCGAAGGTACTGGGGTGCCATTCCAAAAAACCCGGGCCGAAGGCCCTGGTTAACTGCGTCATCCGTCAAATTCGAAAATTATTCAGCAATTTGCTATAAAACTTTCATTGTTGGCAAAATAGTTTTACTATTGAAACAATTGAATGTTTTAAAATGTTTTCAAAATGCAGAGATTTTGCAAGCAAAATGAGCGCTTCCCACTCACGGACGGGAATGTCAAGTACCTATTTTGAGGGGAAAATCATCCGAGCAACGCGACCGAGTATCGGTCGCGAAAAAGGAGGGGAAGTAGCGGGCCGAATCATATATAAGAAAGTGCGCCAGTTTTCATTCCAACATTCTCGTCTCAGACGTCGGACCGGCAGCAGCAGCAGCAGCAGCAGGAAAGCTCAGCCCAGAGCAGCAGCAGCAGGAGAGAGACCAGAGCAGCAGCAGGAGAGAGAGGGACCAGAACTGGAAAAGAAGCGCGCATCGCCTTCTCGTCGTCACCGTCAGCCAGTTGCCTCTCGATGGCCGGACCGTTTGGATCTTTCGTGGTAGGGGGTGAAGACTTCCCAACTCTTCGGAGTTGCCTCACTCCCCGTCCCTCGTCCCACCCGGGACGAGGCATCAACAAGATGAGGCGCGCGCCTGCTGCCTTCCGCCGAAAAGCCTCTCGTGGGTCAAGCCGTGGTTGGGAAACAATCAGGACATCCAACTAGCTCGTCGCATTCGCGGCGAGCGCTTCTGAAAGAGTTACGTCGTATCCAATTCCAAACTTTTGAAAGAGTTGCCCTCATCCCTCGTCCCACCCGGGACGAGGCAGCGAGCTGCAATAATTTCAATTTAAATTTCAGGAACAAATTTTGGTCTTCGGGGGCGACGGAATGCACAGCTTTCTGAGGTTGCTCTCGCCCCCAACCTCTCTGCCCTCCCCCCATTCTGCTCTTAGCATTCTTGCAAAAAATCATTCAATGCTTTCGTTTACCTTCAAAATCAATAATTATGTATTGATTCATGCCTAGAAATGCTAAAAGTTTATTAATCTTTTTAACCTTATTCAAAAATTTCGAAGAATTTCATTTTTTCGAAAGTGTCGAAAGTTAATCATCTATATATCTAGAGGTTTTTTTTTAAAAAAACGTTCCTATAAGCTATTGTGTTTCATATGTATAAAGTAGAGAGCCTAGAGCTTATTAGAGAACGGACATCAAATCAAATCAAAAATCAAATTATTCGCTCTACAGCATTGCCTTGGCGTTCTCGATTGCGAGATTCCTACTCGAAACTAAGTGTCCGAAGGCTTGATTGTTGAGGCAATTGCAAACCTCTTTTTACACCTTAGCTTCCATCCACCCCGGGATTCGAACTGACGACCTTTGGATTATTAGTCCAACTGCCTACCAGCGACTCCACCGAGACAGGACCCAGGGAGACGACTCCTACACCTGGACTGAGCTAACGACCTAACCTTTTTTTTTAGGTTAGTCCGGGGCCAACATTTACTTCCCGTCCGACGGAAGGCGTGATCAGACAAATCTCGTCTCGAAAAATGCCACCGGGACCGTCTGGGATCGAACCCAGGCCGACTGGGTGAGAGGCAACCACGCTTACCCCTACACCACGGTCCCGGCTTAGAGAACGGACATCTCAAACCCAAAAGTGCCAATCGAAGCACGAGAACTGTCAAACGGAGGTACCAATCGATCAAAATCCTTTGTCTTAGGCTCGCTTGGTACCTCCGTTTGACAGTTCTCGTGCTTCGATTGGTACTTTTGGTTTGAGATGTCCGTTCTCTAATAAGCTCCAGGCTCTCTAGTATAAAGGACTTAATCCAAAAAGTCTAGATATGTTTATAGTACATACCCTTAACCCCTTCCCGCCCAGAGCTAAATCGAGATTTTTTACGTTTTTCGCCATTACTTGAAACTGGACCGACCAAATTGGATGAAACTTTCATGGTTATACGTTAACATTCGCAATTCGCAATTTTCAGTGTAAGAACGGGCCTTGACCGATCTTATGCACTAGGTTCCCGACGAACACGCACTGCCCTTACACCTACATCTCACCCTTGCTCTGAGTCAGTACGAGCAGCACGCTAGAACACGCTTTGAGTGTTCATGCCAGGCATGCACACCTTCTTTTCCGGTTACGCAATTTAACTCGGCCGGGGGTGGTACATTACGTAGGGTTTGATGTAAGTATAAGCGCCTAACCATTTATAGTGTGCCTATCAATTTTCATTAAAGCAAAAACTGTTATATTTTAGTTTGAATTCAAAAACTAATTGTTATTTTACTGTGTATTGTTTTCTTCTGAAATCTTTCCTAGTGTTGAGTCGTGTTTATCTGTTGCTATTTCTTTTGTCGCGGTGATTTGTTACAATTTTTGGTCCTAAGCATGTTATAAAAGTTTACCAAAAGTACAATAGTAATATTTGTTTTAATCCTTTAACCATTCCATAAATTGAGTAAGGGCTCAAACCTCACTTGTTTGAAAAAAGGGTGAAGATTGAAAACAATAGAAAACAAAGAATCAATAGAAAGAGAATGATGAGCGTATTTAAAGAATAAAAATGAGAAGCTAGATGTATTAGATGTAAAATTAGACAATAGTTAATAAATAGAGATACAGAACAAGCTTAGATAATAGTAATGATAATTTATATAATCAAATATATAAATTCGCAATAAAATCAAAAAAGATTAGGCAAATGATAAATAGACTTGATATTATTACAGCAGTATCAATTGGTAAATAAGAGTGAAAAGCTTTGAGAGAAAAGAGAATCAAAAGTTAGTCAAATCAAAATCAAATGATAAATATTAAATAGAAGAATCAGTGAAGAAGCGAGAATCAGTAGAGCAAAATAAAAATAGGAGATAGGCGGTAGCTGAGAATGAAGAGAAGAGAAACCCCGTTGTGCGATGTTTCAGGTATATCCACAGCAGTTGACTCAACATACTGCGAATCAAAACAATACCGTCTGTCTACTATCACAAATTACTTCCCTTTCCCACATTGTCGCGCCCCTTTCTTTTAGCCGTCTCGACTCTGACCCGCGGTGCATTGGGTGGTCAAGTTTCAAAAAAGTGACCTTCTCCAAATATTTTTTGGTATTTTTTTCTCGAAAGTAAACATTCTAACTAAGAAAAATCCAAATTTTCAAAGCTGTAAGTTTGTTCGTTACGGAGATACGCAAGCTGAAAGTCAAAAAATGGATTAAAAAACTAGGGTTTTTCGTAAAAAAGGCTGATTGTTTAATTTTAACATAGCTCAGCCATTTTAAATATTTTATTAGGACAATTATACATCATTGGAAAGGTAATGAGATAAGCTTCTAAACTATTGACAGATAAAATGTTATTTCCAAACCAAAAACTGAAGTTTTCATCGTATAACTGGAGCATTTTTTTGACAAAACTTATTTTTTTGTGTTTGTTAATCGAGTACTTTTTTTGCTAACCGATGCTAAACATGAAACTAAGATCACTTAAAAGATTGGATCATAATCTAACATTGCTGAAATTTCCAGCCTGCGATTTTTTGCGTTTTCGGAGATATGCCATTTTGAACATTTACGTTTTATCAAAATTTGCTGCAATCTACATATGCGCCCGTTTATTTCACTTGCTTTGCTACCTACTTCGTGGGCATCGTCGCTTCAAAAATCAATACCTGGTTTCAAGAAGTTCGAAATGACTTTATTGGAATTTTCTGTTGCCTACATTTAAAATTGAGTACCTTAGTCAAAATAAGGTATTCGTACCGAAGTTTCTCAAGCGAAATTGGAGAATCTCAGTTTGATACCGAAAAGTATTCAGCAAAATATTGACATAGCATGATGAATTTCTGCGATCAATCCATGAAACTGATCCACATTTAAGTTCTATGTTGGTTAGTACAAAACATCATAAAAGTACCTTTAACATATCCTGAAGCCGTCAGAAACTCTATAATCAAATGAATTTTCATGAACAAGAACATCAGGATTAGTAAGAATATGTTTTGTTTTTTATCGTTTTACTTCATAATTAATATTTTGAATAAAATTAATTTTTCTGTTATTTGATTTAACAATTCAAATTTTCGCAATTTATGCCCGTAAAGGGTAGGTGGGGCGTGGGGGTGGGTCTCAAGTTATATGGCATGGACTCACAAAAGAAACACACAGCAGTAAATAATAAATATTTGACTTTAAATGGATTTATTACGTTTAACAAAATTTTGTTGGAGGGGAGGAGGGGAGGGGGGGGGGGGTGTGAAAGAAAGAGGAGGGAGGGGTTGTGTCCTCAAAGTGGGGTGGGAGCTTATCCATAATTTAATAATATAAACTTGCAATACAATATATACGCAATTCTTTTGCACTTGCAAATGTATGAAAAGACTATTTATTATAAACAATCAACTATTGAAAAACATGAAAAGTCATAAAAATCGACGTATATCATTTCAATACCATACAATTACCCAAATTTGTATGAAAAAAACATTTAAAAAGCAAAAAAATAATTTGGCCGCCTGTTTGTATGGAGATGGCCCATAGTGCGGTGGTCAAAGGTTTACGATCCGTTTCCACAGGCCACCAGCTAGGTCATCATGAAAACCAAGCCAACGTGGAGGTAAGAAAATAGGACACTCGTAAGGAACCAGAGCTATACTGTTCTGATCAAGATAATTCGAATGATCTAACAGAACTACGGATGTAGTTAGTTGCGCTCCTTCCAGGATGTTCCTTACGTGGACGTCAACCGAAGAGCACGCAACAAGGTCAGTGCCATTGCATGCTCTTAGATATCAATCCTTGGCCTGCGGTTATACGTTAACATTCTATATAAACTAACGCATGTTGAACCAGGTTGAAAAAATGTATGTATGGGCGTTAGAAGGTAAAAAAAAAAATCTAGAGCAAATATTTATGGTTTATACACTCAAAATAATCCACACGTTGATGCTACCTGAAAATCACGTATCCCAGATTTTCCCCTCGCTAGGCTCTTTTTACGTGACACACGTTAAAATGATGTGACAGTGTACACTCAAAATAATCCACACGTTAATGCTACGTGAAAAATCACGTAACCCCGATTTTCCCCTCGCTAGGCCCGTTTTACGTGACACACGTAAAAATAATGTGAAAGTGTACTGGCAAAAAAAATGTTTTCACGTTGAAGTTACGTGATAAACCATATAGTATTTTTCCACTAGGATTTTTCATGTAGCTGTTATGTGTTTTGAAATGTAACTTCAACGAATCTTTTTTTCTCGAGTGCGCCAAATTTCTACGTGATTATTTTAGTATGAAAATTTACGGCGAACGGTGAAGACCTGTTGCCGGACTGTGCTCGTGAAATTTCTTTAAAAATGTAAAAGTTGGTAAGTAATATTAAGTTTAGAATGTTTCATTTTGCTTAATTCATGTTTCGTTACAGAAACCGGTCTCTGGAAGAAGAATTTACTACACAGAAAAAAAAATGATGGTAATATTCATCAGGAAATGGTGACAGATTTTGTGGCAAAATAAATGATAAATTTTACCCCAGAAAATGATGAATTTTCATCAGTTTTTGATGAATGTTCATCAGGTTCACATTTTTACACATTTTTTATGTAATATTACACAAATAAAGAGGTAATATTCAACCTACCAAATTTTCAACATTCCAAAATTAAACTTTTTTTTTCTGTGTATCCCTGTGGAAATTCTGACCGGACGGACCCCTAAAAGGCAATCCAAGTTTCTTCAGTCGAAATGGCTATCAAGGTCGGTGCTACCGTGGTGACACCAACTTCCGGAAAAGGACGTGGGCATCTCCGAGTGTGTCCTAGAGAAGTGCTAATGGAGCTGTTGTCCGTCTTTGATCCGATCATCTACACCGGGTGCTTTGCGGTCACTCTCATGCCGGCCAGAACAAGTTCAAGGCATCAACCCACGCGTGTGGCGCTAAATACTAGGAGCAGCCAATAACTCGACGAATCGTAGATCGACGGTGAGAAGAACACATGACTGCAGTCAATCATCGTCGTGGTATTTTTGTTGGATAAGAAGTGTTATGCGTTGCATCGCGATCGTTGCAACGCATGCATCCGTGAGATCGTTCAGCAGTAAATTATTAATTGATAAATAAAATAAATTTAAATAAATTAAAAAAAAAACATTTTTTTCTTATTTTTATTCCAAAAAAGAATGAAATAACCTCCTTAAACTAAAAAAAATCATATTAGGTTTACTACAACAAACATGTTTGGTTGATTCATTTAGTTTTTACGTGTGGAACACGGAGAATCAACGTGAAATGATCTGGCAAAACATATTTCATTTCTACTAGCGTCACCTCGTAGAAGTTACGTGAAAACATTAGTGGAAAAATACCACATAGCTTTTCACGTAACTTCAACATGAATATTTTTTTGAGTGTACTGGCAAAAAAATGTTTTCACGTTGATGTTACGTGAAAAGCCTTATGATATTTTGCCACCAGGGTTTTCCATGTAGTTTTTATGTGTTTTGAAATGTAGCTTGAAAGGGACTCGAGTGCGCCATTCGGCAAAAATTCTACGTGATTATTTTAGTATGAAAATTGATTGCGCTCGGTGAAGAACTGCTGCCGGACTTGTGCTTGCAAAATTTTATCAAAAATAGAACAAACGATAAGTTTTGTTGGGGAGCCGGAATAAAAACCTTAGCCTTCGACAGCTCTGGTGGCTCCCAGCATCGACCGGATCGGATTGGGCTGGCTGGTCCGGTCCTGGTTCGTTGGCCGTGGGTAGTCCGTGCGTAGGGTGGCTTCCGGAATTCACGCGTTTCACAATTAAAACAACACGAAATCACAGTAAAACACAATTCTTTAATTTAAACACAATTTTTACTTTAAATACACGAACTAAAAAAAAGGACTACATTTATTAATATTAAGCCTAACACATTTAAATTGCCTGATAGGCGCAGAATCGACCGTTTCGATCTGCCGGTTCGAGAGGTTGTAAAACTTAAAAACTAAAAATCGCAGCAGGTCAGCTGCTCCCGTCGTTCGTTGAGGCAGGTCAGGTCATCAACCCGGCCCGGCGGTCATCGACCCCGCAAAAGTGCATCCTGCTGTTGGTGTTGGTCCTATCAGCGATCACGATCGTCCATCTCGCGAGAGGATCACCGCGATCAGCTGCTGTAGGTCGCGTGCAGCCGTGATAAGAGTGGTCACTCGCGTTGGATGGTCACAGTTGACCCGACAGTGGTGACCCGACAGTAGATGCAGGGTTGTTAATCGTGACCACTCCAACATCTCACCCACCCAGAAATGACCAGTTTCTGAAAAGATACAAACAAAACCTCTTCGGGGATGTGGGAATAGGGATAGGAAGTTAGGATTGGGTTTGAAGATCTGCATCCGTTGATTCCATGGCGTCGCTGTACTCCGGAAGTGGCAGTATGCACAGCTTCTCCACCGGTCGTTTGAGATAGCCGTCGGCAGTTTTCAGTGTTACTACCCTAACCACTCCGTCTTCGCCTGGGTGTACCTCGAAAATTCTTCCCATCTTCCATCGCATTGGTGGTGAGTTCTCGTCTTTGATGACCACAAGCTTACCGATCTCGATCTGTATTGGTGGCTTCCAGCGCTTGACCCGTCCCTGTAGCTGGCACAAATACTCCCTCCGCCATCGAGTCCAGAAATCTTGCAGCATGCGCTGCATCGTCTGGAATTTGTCGAGCCGGTTCATCGGGATTGCTGATAAATCAGCATCGGGTACTGTTTGCAGCGATGATTGCACGAGAAAATGTGCCGGTGTTAATGGTTCCAGGTCATTAGGGTCATCGGACATCGGAGTTAGCGGCCTAGAATTGAGGCAGCCTTCCACCTGGACTAGCAACGTGTTGAGATCTTCTGCGGTAACGGGTGTTTCGCCGATTGTTTTTAATAATAGCTTCTTTGTAGATCGAACCGCGGCCTCCCAGAGGCCTCCGAAGTGTGGTGCGCTGGGTGGATTAAAGTGCCATTTGATTCCTTGGTTTGAACATTCCTTGGAGATGATGTCGCGATGTTTACGGTCCTTGAGCAGCAACAGAAGTTCGGCCATTTTATTACGAGCGCCAACGAAGTTCGTTCCGTTATCGGAATAAATGTCGTCACAGATTCCCCGCCTGGCTACGAATCGTCGAAGTGCCTGGATGAAACGCTCTGTGGATAGGTCTGTTACCAATTCCAAATGGACAGCCTTGGTGCAGAGGCAGATAAAGAGTGCCACGTAAACCTTAACTACAGGTCGTCTTGGGGCTGGGCGCACATAAAGTGGTCCAAAGTAGTCCACACCTGTCCGCGCGAACGGTCGCGAGGTGGTAACCCGAGCAGAAGGCAATTCTCCCATGAACTGCTGAACAGCCACGGGTTTCGACCGGAAACACTCCTTGCAGTGATGGATCACCTCTCTGATCACACTTCTGCCCCCAAGTGGCCAAAAGCGTAATCGTACGACTCCCAACACCAGTTGTGGGCCAGCGTGAAGCAATTTCTCGTGGAAATGTCGGAAAAGAAGTCGTGTGAGTTGATGCCTAGCCGGAAGTACGATGGGATGTTTCGTGTCCTCGGATTCCAATGAATGACGTAAGCGTCCTCCCACTCTAATGAGCTGTTCATCGGAAATGTACGGGTTGAACCACCGCAGTGGTGAACTGTTCGCAACTGGTTTTCCCTTGGTTAGTTTGTTCCATTCATCAGCGAAAACTTGCTTCTGAACGAGCCTTACTAATGCGAACTCTGCTTCTTTCAGCTCCGCAACCGTCAACAAGTCCGATTTGAACCGCTTTTCCTTGGGCATGCGAAGCAGATCCTTCAAGCGTAGCCAATACGCCGTACGCCTGACCAGATCGGGATACGAAGAAAAGTGAGAGATGAACCAAACGTTGAACTCAGCCGTAGTTGCTGCAGCTACCGATGCCGCAGTGTTTCTTCGCTCTTCTTCTGCTTCTTCCGTCGTCACGATCTTCGGTTGTGGTTGACGTTGCTCATTCGTCTTTTTCACCCAGCCTGGCTTCCAGAATGGTACCAAATCGATGAGATCTGCTGGCATGACTCCACGTGACAGGAAATCTGCGGGGTTTTCAACTCCAGGCACGTGTCCCCAGACACAGCCTTCCGTGAGAGCTTGAATCTTGGCCACCCTATTGGCGACGAATGTGACCCATGTTGATGGTGGTGATTGTAGCCAGTACAACACGCACATGGCGTCGACCCAGAAAAAGGTTGGAATTTTGATCTTCAGCGATTGCAGAATTTGCACGTAGAGTTCAGCAGACAAAACGCCACCGCGAAGTTCCAATCTTGGCATCGCTTGGCTCTTCAACGGTGCCACCTTGGTTTTGGATGTGAGCAAGTTCACGGATATCCTGCCCTTTGGATCTTCGCTTTTCAAATACGCACCGCTTCCAAAGGCCTTCTCAGATGCGTCAGAAAAGAAGTGCAATTCCATCTTGAACACTTCAGGGCAGATGACGCAACGAGTGATGCGAAGTTCATTGAGCAAAGCGAGCTGTGAATGAAATCTCCTCCAGACCTCACCCACCATTTCAGGTACCGCCTCATCCCAATCCAAACGTTCTCCGTTCGGGTTCAGCAACGTCCACAGAGATTGCATGAAAATCTTGGCCGTTACGATGACCGGTCCTAGCAGTCCAAGAGGGTCAAAAAGAATGGCAATTGTTGACAAAATGAAGCGTTTGGTGAGCTCAGGAACCTTGCCCAAATCGGGAATGTTGAACTGGAACTTTAGCGTGTCCGTTTTCGGCATCCATGTGAGACCAAGAGTTTTCACTCCAGGGTCCGTGTCAAGGTTGATTTCCTCCATGCTAATCGCTAGGTTTTCCTCAGCAATCCCAGCTAGCACTTCCTGTCGATTTGATGCCCATTTCCTAAGCTTGAAACCGCCTCGTAGCATCATCTCGTCTAGCTGCTTCCGAAGTTCGATTGCTGACTGGACGTCCTCAGCTCCGGTGATGACGTCATCCATGTAGGTGTCTTGGTTGACTGCCCGTGCAGCAAGCGGAAATCGAGGTCCATCATCCGTCGCTAGTTGTTTTAGCGTTCTGGTTGCGAGGAATGGAGCAGGCTTTGTGCCGTAAGTGACGGTTTTCAGCTCGTAGATGCCAACTTCCTCGTCCGGAGAAAAACGCCACAGAATGGATTGCAATGGCCGTTCCTCTGGGTGGACCATGATCTGACGGAACATCTTCTCTACGTCAGACACAAGCATAACCGGCTTGATCCGACTCCGCAGAATGATAGAGCGCAAATCTTCTTGGATTACCGGCCCTGCCAGCAACACATCGTTCAGCGCGACTCCAGAAGATGTTTTGCAAGAAGCGTCGAAAACAACTCTGCATTTGGTGGTGATACTGGCCTCCTTGACCACCGGATGGTGCGGTAGAAAACACCGGTTGACCTGGGTTGGAGTTGTTGCTTCGACCTTGGACATGTGACCCAGTTCCAGATATTCGTCCATGAAATCTGTATACTGTTTCCGCAAATTGGCGTCCCTTGCCAGTCTGCGCTCGGTTGCGTGCAACCGTCGCAACGCAATTTCCTTGGATTCGCCCAATCTGGAGATTCCACCTTCGACCTTGGGCATGGAAACGGAATACCGACCGTCGGATAACCGTTGAACCGTGTGTTGGAAGTTCTCTTCGCAGCGTCTTTCAGCGGGAGAGAACGCGTCGTCCAAACCGACGTCTTCAGCCGACCAGAACCGTGCCATCAGAGTTTCCATCTTCTCTGAGGTTGACACGTTGCACTTCACCTGCGTGGAGTTGCATGGAACCGAGAGACCACCGGATACCACCCAGCCGAACACCGACTCGTTCAGCGCTGGTAGATTGTCTCCCAGGGGAATTCTTCGACCGGTTTCAAAGAACTCGAAAAAGCATTCAATGCCAAGGACGATGTCCACCTTCTTGGACTGGAAGAATGCTGGATCTGCCAATTCAATTCCGTCCGGAATCGACCATCCATTTGTTGCGATTGTTGTTGTTGGCAGATTGACCGTAACCTTGAGAGCACCAAGAAGTTCATGTCTCGCTCGAAGTTGGATAACCGAGACCGCACCGTTGCGTGAATCTTGTGCTTAACCCTTGTGCCAGATTGACCGATTCCTAGCACGGAAATGTCCACCTTTTCTCGCGTGACCTTCATCAGCTGCGCCAGTCGCTCTGATATGAAGTTACTCTCCGACCCCGAGTCGAGTAGTGCGCGAGCAGGGTACCGATTGCCATCGTCGTCCTCGACAATGACCACTGCTGTAGCCAACAGCACTTGGGATGCAGCTTGGGTTGCTGCGCCTGATACGGATGGGTTCGTGGCTGCCATGTTTGCCACGTGGGATGTAGTCGGACCTTGGGTTTCCTTGGAGTTGGAAGGGTTGTTGCTCCCTGCAACCGCGAGTGCCGTCACCGCGTTGTCCCTTTCCGGTTGTTGTTGAAAACATACCAAAGTATGGTGTCGACCCTTGCAGTTCCTGCAACTGTACTTGGACGTGCAGTTTTTGGCTTGGTGACCAGTTCTGAAGCAGTTGCGACAGAGGGAATGCGTCTTGAGTAATGCGTCCCTCTCCGACACCGTCAACCGTTGGAATGCAGAACACTGGTAGAGTAAGTGGTTGTCCTTACAAGCCACGCACGAGTAGCCAGCATGTTGCACCGTACTGTAGCTAACCTTTTTTGCCTTGGATTTGGGAACGTACTGTTGTTGTTGGTGTTGAACAGCCCGACTGTTCACAGTTTTCGGTGGCAAACTCTCCAGAACTCGAATGCGTCGGTTTAGGAAATCGCACAAGTCCTTCAACGTGTCCTTCGTCGTGTCGTTAGCAGATTCCTCCCTTGAATCATCCGCAAAATCACCTAGCGAATCTCTAACCAAATCTTTCGCCGTAGATACTTCCTCCCATGCGCGACGCGTAACAGGATCCAGACGCGTAACGAGTAAATTAACCAGCAGAAGATCCTTGTAGTCAACGGGTGAGACCACCTGATCGAGGGTGTTCAGAACACGCTCGAACTCGTCAACGAGGGAATGCAGATCGGTGGCAGATTCCTCGGCGAGGGTTGGAAGGGTAAACAACGATTGCACCAGTCGCTGCTTAAGTACCTTGTGGTTGTTGTAGTACCTCTGCAAACGATCCCATGCCAGCTTGTAGTTGACCGACGTGGTTGAAAGTCCACTAATGATCCTCTTGGGTTTGTCGTCAAGACAATTTTTTAGGTAGTGGAACTTTTCCACATCCGGTAGGTCAGACTTCCAGTGGATGAGTGAGAGGAACAGGTCACGAAAACTCAGCCACTCGTCGATGTTCCCCTTGAACATAGGAAGCTTGATCTGAGGCAAACGGGCGTGATCAGTCCCCCCAACAATCGTGTCGTTGTGGGTCGGTTCACATGGAACTTCCTGTCGTTCCTTCAGCTTGTCCAGTAGAAGGGATTTTACTCGGTAATAGCCTTCAGTCAACGTTTCGCGGTCCTTTTTGTAGGTAGGGTCATCCTCAGGGTTGTAGTCTTTGTGAGATTTGATTTCCACCAAGGTAGTGCACAAAACATCCCACAGCTTGTTGAGACTTTCCAAGCGCACACTCACCTGGGAAGCGGTTGTTTCCGCCTTAAATTTATCAGCAAATTTGAAGATGTCATTGAGCGCTGCTTGTAACTCTTGGTATTTAACGGTCAACGCCTTCAGCGTCGGTCCTAACAAGGACTTCCGGGGTGCCATGACGTCAGACAATGTAAAGCGAAAAAGTGTGGTGCTGTAGTATTCCGTTTCGTCCTGGCTTCGGCAAGAACATATACTGCTGTAGCAAATTACTTACTTTTAGCAGTAACTGATCGTACCCAAAGCAGTTGGGAGTTCAATCAGAACCGGAAGCACCAGGTAGCTCGAGACGTCAAACCAAAATGTCCTTAGCGGTCAAGTGGGCAGCTCAAATTGAATGCGTGGGTGTGCGAAGAAGAGGTGGAAAACGGCATGTAGTATCAACGCAAGGTAATCCATCCTTTAAAGGTACGGCTATGTTTCTATATAAGTATTAGTGTTAGCACGCATAGAAATTGGTTTTGTCAAATTTAGCTACGAAATTTAATTTTATGTTGTTTTTCTCTCCGTGCACTGTCAGAGCAGAGCATGTGTGACGTCATACCGTTTGTTTTGGTATGGTTTGAAATGGGATTTTTTATAACTTTTCATGTTCTTCGACGATTTAGTCGATTCTGTACCGCGCCAACGCCCTAAAACCATCAGAAAAGCTTCCCGGACACCTGAACGACGAGCTCCAGAAAGAATCTCTGGTAAATATTGAGAATATTATAGTTTGATAGGTACTAATTTCTTTTATTCCAGCTGTGTTAACAATTCGCGAACTGGCCAGATCGGACAAGCTCGGAACCAGACTGGCAACCCGCCGGTCGAAGAAGAGGAACGTAGAGACGATTTGGCCTGCCGGAAAACGCCGGAGGCAGACGCTTTTGATCCCCTGAAGCCGTCTTTTGGGAACCGACAGCCGTTTCAATCAAGCCCTCGGCAGCAACAGCACGGTGAGGGGAACTTCAGTCAGCATCAACTCCATCAGCAGCAGTCAATTCCGGGTCGGCTGGGGAATGTCCAACTGCAGCGGAATCATCAGCAGTGCGTCAAACCACCGTCGTTGCTGGGACCTCCGGTTATGGCCAACGATAAGCAGGAGAAGCAGCTTAAATCTATGCTCGGAACACCGCTGCCACATTTCAACTATGCTTCCCAGTAGCAAAAATCCCCTTCCGCCCCATCTGCAGCTGCCGATCATTCTATGGCTTGACGAGGACGACTTTGGCACCAGTTAGGCCGAAACTGTAACCATGCACCTCTCCAGCAGCAGCAAAAGCAGCCATCATAATCAAAACGCGGCATTCGGGATCAACTCTCTTTTGAATTTTCACTCCCAGCAAACGGAATCGGTGAAGCCTGCGAAAATTCCTCAAGTTGGTCAACACAGAAGGAAGCATTGATGGGCCTAAGTGGACCTGTTTAGTATTCCGGAACGCTCTGCTTGTTGGAAAAAAAAAATCAATAAAATCACAACTTGAAGTGTGTACTCAGTCGCTTACCGTTCATTTAGAATTTTGACAGCACCATTTACTTAAAACTTAATCTAGGGCGATTCGGGACACATAGCCGATTTGGGATAGTGGTTTTAGCCATGATTTTTTTTATCGGAGTCTATCAGAGTAGTCCCACGGTATACCACTTGACCATCTCGTTGGCCAGACGACGGAGGGTTGTTCGTTGGCGACACTCTCGGTGGATTCTAGCACCAAATTGGTCTGGAACTCGATCAAATCGAGGCTTAAATAGACGATGACCAAGGACATGATCTGGCCAATCAGACAGTCAGATTAATGTGCCTAATAGAGACTTTAGTTCAGATTGGTGTATGTCGGGTGCGCGTCGATGTCCAGTTGTACGGCTTAACGACGGCGGTCGCGACCTGCGAGGCCGGGTCATAGCAAACTTCAGCATGAATTTCTTGCCGTTGTCGACGGTCAGACGCTCCATCGGCAGCGAGGTTAATCCAGATTCGGTGCCACCGAATGGAATGATTTGGAGATCAGAAATCATTCCGGATCGGTGCACTGGCCGGCCAGTTTGCGGAGGCGGACCAACACGACGTCGTTGTCGAAGGCATCCTCTTTGTCTTCAATCAGCTGCTCTGGTGGAACAGCTAATGGTTCGTTCCGGTGCCGACCGTGGTGACCTTTTCCACAACAGTCGGTACCAGATCTTAGAACACGACACGTGCGTGCTGGCACCGGTCTTGCTGGAGAAGTTGTCAACACCGGCGAGGCCATCAAACTTGCGGTCGTGTTGAACAACATGTTGCACCCTGACGAGGTCTCTACCCGTGACGACGTTTAGGAAAATGTAGTTGGTACCGATCTCGAATCCGGTAGGGGATCAGCTGACGAACTTGATCGTGCGTTTAGTTTTGATAGCAGCGGAGAAGGTATTCAGCGATCTTCAGATCGACGTTTAGCGGGCAAGATCTAGGGGGCTCTGGGTGAATGGCAAACTCCAGCTCGGACTTGTTGCCGTACTAGACCAACATGAGCTCAATCAGCAGCGAGGATTCCAGATTCGGTGCCTCCGAGGAACAGGTGAAGGGTCAGGAAGCCCTGCTGGTGTAGCTGTCGTTTATAAGCGCTGTCCCTATTCAGACTGCAGTCCCGATTCGTCCTAGTTGACGGTACTACCCCCATGGAATGGCGTGAAAAATCGATTCTGCTCTAAGCTACAAGTGGTTAAGAGCTTTACATTCAGAAATGCTTAGTGTATTCTTTCTTTTCTGTTGCAATATTTGATTTTATGCAAAACATGATCATTATTTCATCTGTTGAAACGTAAAAAATATTTATTGGTTCATAAATGTTAATTTAAAGTACATTTTCAATAAATTTTATATACCATCCTGTAGAAGCGAGAGCGGTATGACGTCATCACCTGAGGCATCGCGAATGTTGACACTTTTTTGCTTACTAATACTATACCGAGGCGTTTTCAGCCGGACCTGTTAAATATACGGACATTGGTATCAACGGTGCCTTGGCTTCGGCAAGCCATATACTTTGCTAGTGTATCTCACCTGGAGAAACAGTAGCAGTGACCAAAAAACAACGTGAACCAGATCAGATCGTAAATCAATCAGCGGATGGGATGACCTCAGGGATGCGTGGTGTAAGCGAAGAGGATACAAACTCGATTTAAAAATTGTGTATTTCTGTCGTCTTAGCTTCGGCAATATACTATTCTTTAGCACTCACCGGTAGAAACGAACAGTTGCGCAGCCTCTTCAGTCCACGTGACGATCCGTCTTGGCACGTGTCAGACACGTTGATGTCGTCCTTCTCGGGTGGTCTGAACGGTAGCAAACGGTTGTGGCCACCGTTAGATGTCCTCTTGGAGTCGTGCAGATCGTCGTGTAGATCTCCAGCGACCTCGGAGTCGCCGCGTGTCGGCTTGGAGTCGTGCAGATAGTCAGCGACCTCCACGTGGTCACAGCACGTACAATCACCGGTGTCCAGCCGGTTCGAGTAAAGAGTTGTGTGGTCGAAAAATGGTGTTAGTTTCACTGTAGCGACTCGCTTCGGCTGACATACACTGTGCTTAGAATATTTTACCTGGGCAAAAGGTGTCCTTTCTGGAACAGTGTGTCAACGCAGCAGTCGGATGGCTCCGGCAGCAACGCAGCAATCGGATGGTCCAGGAAATGGCTGACCGGATGTTCCAGAAAATGGCTGACCGTGACCGGAAACGCACTCTCGCCGCGCAGCGCAGCGATGGCTCGCTCGATCCAATGGGACGCACGCAGCGGTTCGCTCCAGCGGAATGTACAGCGTAGATGTGGATGGGAGGTGTGTCAGTACCGGGAATGTCTGACCGCTTCGGCGGACATATACGTAGTGGTTCCACTTACCAAACGCAACACGTTGGCGCGTAGATGTCCAAGCGCGAAGTTCGTTGTCCGGGTTGAGGTACAATGTCCTATTGTCCCAGGAATGAATGGCCAAACCGTTGGCGCGCTTTGATTGTTCCCAGCAGCGATGGCGAACCGTGCCACGCCGCAGTCCAATGGCGACGAACCTCGTCCACAAACGGCAATGTAGCGTCCAACCGTCCTTCCTCCCGCGAACCAGGATCCGTCCGATCCGGTTCGAAGGACCAGAATGTTGGGGAGCCGGAATAAAAACCTTAGCCTTCGACAGCTCTGGTGGCTCCCAGCATCGACCGGATCGGATTGGGCTGGCTGGTCCGGTCCTGGTTCGTTGGCCGTGGGTAGTCCGTGCGTAGGGTGGCTTCCGGAATTCACGCGTTTCACAATTAAAACAACACGAAATCACAGTAAAACACAATTCTTTAATTTAAACACAATTTTTACTTTAAATACACGAACTAAAAAAAAGGACTACATTTATTAATATTAAGCCTAACACATTTAAATTGCCTGATAGGCGCAGAATCGACCGTTTCGATCTGCCGGTTCGAGAGGTTGTAAAACTTAAAAACTAAAAATCGCAGCAGGTCAGCTGCTCCCGTCGTTCGTTGAGGCAGGTCAGGTCATCAACCCGGCCCGGCGGTCATCGACCCCGCAAAAGTGCATCCTGCTGTTGGTGTTGGTCCTATCAGCGATCACGATCGTCCATCTCGCGAGAGGATCACCGCGATCAGCTGCTGTAGGTCGCGTGCAGCCGTGATAAGAGTGGTCACTCGCGTTGGATGGTCACAGTTGACCCGACAGTGGTGACCCGACAGTAGATGCAGGGTTGTTAATCGTGACCACTCCAACAAGTTTAATTAAGTTTACATAATTTTATTTATAAATAATTATATATTTTTTGCAGCGGCCGAACTCTGGAAGCAGCATACTTTCACCGTGGCCACTTGGATTCTGGCCCGTTCTAATACAAGCGGTTGGTCGTGGTGATCGATGCAACCGAAAATGTCACGGACATTGCGAACACTTGCCGGGTGCCCCGGAGGAGTGCGAGGTTGCTTTGCGGCCATCTTCTCGTCGGCCTAGGCCAGTGTGGTGCCCGCGCCAAAGTTGTTCGAAGCAGCAAGTTGTATCCGGTAAGACACGGGTATGAATCTTCAAGCAATTTCAATATGGCGACTTGTATCAGAAGAAAGTGAGGCATTTTCGCTAGTTATTGCTTCAAATCATTCATGCATTCATGAATGCCTTGTACAGGCTGATTCTACAAAATATTTTCCTGCGTGCTGGAGTGGTCGGTGCCCTCAGGGAGGTTCTCTCGGGAGGACATTTACAGAACCATACACTCAAAATCAAATTAACCCTTAAAAGGGTACTTTCTATCCTTTTTTCAAGTTTACCCGTCGTCACCCTTTTGAAAGGGTACGAGGGCGAAACCCTTCGAAAGGGTACTGGCCTAGTACCCTTTAAAAGGTTACTTGTCATGGAGCGGCGCGCTCACTAGCGACATCTATGAGTCAATCAGATTTTGTTGAACCAGTGGCGCCATCTGTTGGATTTTTAATAAGTAGGGTGTTAAAAATGCAGTTTATTTGAATAAAGGATAAATTTAATTTATTTATTTAAATAAACAATTAGTCAACAGTAATATTAGATACTACTTTCAAATTGTATTTTCATCGAGCGGCAAACGCTTTGAACTTCGCCATATGTGAACTTGGATGGTTCCTGTCCCTTGGCCCAAATCACGTGCATCAAATCGCCGCCAGCTTGCGACTAACACGATCGCCGTGGTGCCGTCCACCTCGAACCCTCCGGTGGCGGTCAGATCCGACTTGTCCTCCAGAAAGTCCTCGCGGTGTGGACCGATCACGGGTGTAGTAGTCACACACGCGGTAAGTTTCCTCGCGGGCTGTTCCGATCACGATGTCTGTGCAGTCCATCACGTTGAAGTCGTGCCGCGGAGTCCACGTCCACGTGTGTTGGTGGTTTTTTGGTTTGGGTTTGGCCGTGATTTCGGCCATGGGTTCCGACACAGAGGACGGCATTGTTTTGGGTTTCGATTTGGGCTCCAGCTCGAATGTTGGCTCGGGTTCTCGCTCGCTGGTGGACGGGAGTCTGAAATAGAATGAGCATTTATGAGTCTGGAAGATGTTCAGAAAACAAACACTTGAAAAATACAAGCAAAAAACTCTCACCTCCGGTGGCACGCTTTATCTTCTTGGACTTGAGTTCCATTTTCTGCCTTCTGGTTCCGAGGTACTTTCTGAGGATGATCCCGGCTCGGAAGTACTTTCCGGTTCCGGTTTGGAGGACACCTCGGGCCTTGGATGCGGTCCTGGTTCGGCCGATGGTTCCGAAGCAGGTGCTTTCCGGTTCTATGGACAAAGGAGGCCGGAAGTTAGTGGTTAAAACCAAATGTTGCATAAATCAACGCGACACACACACACAAGCATTCATGTCTTACCTAGTTCCGTAGCGGGCTCCGGTGGCGGTCGGTGGCTCTGATTCTGCGCTCGTTTCCGGTTCGGGTTCTGCCCCTGGTTCTGCAGGTCCCGTTTCGCTACCTCCAGCAGCGCCAATCAACGGAAGTTTTTTGCACTCGACCGTTAGACGTCGTGGTTGCAAACCGAGTCGAACTCTGGACGTTCCGTTGGCTTTGAAGATCACCTCGATTTTCGCGTATTTCTCCAAGATGCGTCTTCTATAAAGCCGTGACAACCGGGTGCAACCTTGCGTGCAACGCAACTCATCTGCAGAAAGGAAATACCCAAAAGTTAATCCGGAACTCCCGGTAATCTAAATAAAAAAAACAAATCTCTCACCATCAGATAAGATCATCTGTTGGATCGAATACGAAGATTCCAGCGAGATGCAAAACGACTCGGTACCGGGAAACTAGTTGACCTCTCGATCGTGCAGCACATGGTCCACCGGAGTGGCCATAATCTTCAGGAACAACTCTAAAAGTTTAAGAAAAACTTGGAAAACTTAAAAAACACGCACCACGCACGAGCACGATCCAAAACGTCAAACAGATTTAAGTACCGAATTCAGAAACCAGGGCGGCGCTAGTGGTACTTGTTGCAAAGAGAGTTACCCTTTTGAAAGGGTAACGCCAGTGAGGAGAATCGAAAGGATAGTTTTAACCCTTTTGAAAGGATAAAATGTACCCTTTTGCAAAGGGTAAACCTCGAGTACCGTTTAAAAGGATACTTTTAACCCTTTCAACCGGTAACTTTATTTTTGAGTGTACGATTTTGGACAATATGGGTGTTTACACACAAGACGATGATTCTAGTCAGAAACTTCTGTACTGTACTGTTTTCGTGTAGTTTTTGCCTCAGTTTATGTTGTCTAGTTTTCCCACTCTGCGTTACATGTAAACACACACATATTTGTAAATAACAGAACACAAACAGGACGAAGAGGTCAGTGAATTTGTCCTGACCGAACATTTTCTTGTAGGAAAACCACCTCAGAACAGTCCCATTCCCTGACAGACCTCAGAACAGGTCAGAACAGTTCGGTTCAGCACAGTTACTGTGAAATACAGTTTAATTTACCGCGAATAAAGTATTTTAGTAATAAACAGTTCAGTATTTGTATCGCGAGAACTTTTGATTGTATTTACCGGGAAAGAAAGTGCGACAGGATCAACAGACGTTCTTATGTGCGCAGTCAATGGGTATCAAAATTCATGGTTTTCAATACTGGTAATGAAAATGACCATTTTGACAGTATTGGCCACAACTTGGAGTGGTCGGTGCCACCAGGAAGGTACTCCTGGGAGGACAATTACCGAATTGCGAGCTCATCTCGGGAGTGTTATATCCCCCTCGCCATTTAGGGTATTTTCATCAATTTGAAAAATTGTACTCTATTTTCACGAGCACCATCTGGCAACACTAGTCTCGTGATGTTATCAAAAGGAAATTCATTTTTTTCTTTAGGCGTTAATGTGTGTATTAGTTTGTAAGACAAAACACCATTGCGGCCCATTTCGTTGGTGTCCAATAAAAAAATAAATAAGATAAGAATTTAAACATGCATGCACTAAATCACATCCCATCGCCTCTTGCAGATAAAACACCTTTATCATGTTAGGAGCCTTATTCATGCAAAGAAACAAATTCTTCTAGAAATTGGACACCATTGGACTGCATTTTTTTCATTCTCCTTTTAACGCAGGATTCCGTTTGCAATTTGGGGCGAAATCTAGAGCAAGCCAGATCTTTAACAATCTGGATATTTTAATTAGAAGTATTAATAGCTCATACTAACAAAATTTCAATATAGATAGTAAATTTCATTTATTCAGATAATCGATACAGCAGATAACTGTATTTAATTTGAATCCACATTTCAAGTTATTCACCTTGTCTTCCCGTTTCACTCTGACAACAAATCAACGTAGCTTGCTTTATTTCATTCATGCATACACATTTGAAAGTTGTATGGGCCACCTTGGAACTCATGGCATTCTACCAAAGGTACTCGCGATTGAGTGTGTAGTGGTGCGGTTGTCAAAATAGATATCTCCGACTCTGTCACTCCGACAGGCTTGCCACAAATACAGATTTTTTTGGCACATAACAAACACTCAATCGAGTATAACTTTAAAGAATAATATTCTTTCCAAAAACTGAACATGTCAAAAGATGCTAACAATGTTTATCTTTTTGGCCAATTTAACAAAAACTGCTCAAATTTATTTTAACTGTAAAAAAAATTCGTTTGCGTTTCGGGCCTGTGCTGAAAAATCTGTATTTTGTGGCAAGCCTGCACTCCGATGGAAGCTGACTTTGTTTATGTTTTGGTTTTTCTGGCACGGTCCATTGTTCGTTTGATTTGGTTTTCGTGGCACGGAGTGGTGAACTCACACTAATGCAAACCAAGATCGCGAGTACCTATGATATCGAGAAGTAAAAGGGAAAGAGTGTGTGCAACATGGAGTTAAACTTTCTGGGCAGTTGCTGTGAAGGTTCCCATGGCACTTCGAAAAGTTTAACTCCATGTTGCACGCACACACTCTTACTTTTAATTTCTCGATACAACCTTGCTTGGAACTCACCAGAAAGAGGTGCGATACACCATGCGGATTCACTAAACAACACTGCGTTTGTAATTAAGGCCATTCGCATTTTTTGTGTATTCTATCGAAATATTTTGAACAATGCACTTCACAAATAACGGTTACTTTTTTCTCATATTCTTATTTATAAAACAATCGATTACGAATATGTACCAGTTTTTAGCCGAACCATCCAACCACAAGCAAACATTCACTTGTTAGCAAGCACTGTCTCTCACCTACACACACATGCGTCGAAATATGCTATATGGAATGAGATTTTTCACAAAATTGCTGGATTTTTTATTCACTCTACAAATCAATAACCCTTCACTTACTTTATAATTCAAAAGTTGCATACAGAGCACGATTTCCTCTTACACTATGTTAAGATACGATTTATTTATTTGTTCCAACGAAAAACAAAAAAATTTGGGAGAGAACTGTATTCCTCTTTCACACAATTGAAATGACAACCGACGCCACACTGAACAGGGGTGCCAGGCAGGGATGCCAGATGAAATTTTGAGTTATCTGCATTTTTTTTTTCAAAAATCTGCAAAAATCTGCAAACTTAAATACACGAAAAACTAGGTTTATGAATTCGTATCCTACAATTCTGTTTAAAAAAATTATGGTGTTTAACCCAAAAAACGTTCACATATATGTTTTATGTACTTAAATCTGTGTGAAATCAAACTATTTTGCTAAAATTATTTACAGTATTTTCAAGTAATTTGAAAAAGTCTTAATAAAATGTACTGTAGCTTCAATTAAATCTTATTTACCTGCATGATCAAAAGTCTTGATCAAATTGCATTGTGTTTTACTTTTCGATAAACGGCAGGATATCCTTAGTAAAATTTTAAAATTATGCAAACAGTATTCCAAAAATTAACATATTTTTGTCAAGATACCTTTTGTATGTTTTATTCCTCAAATTTGTGTTTTCCTATTTCAAGGTCAGGCTAATATAAATAAACTTTTTAAGTTATTTTTCAATGTTTTTCGAGAACAGAAATTAGGAAAAAAAATAACTCATCTAAAATAATTTTAATTAAATAATTTCGGCACGGTTTTAGTTCTGCCTATTTTGTGATACTTTTGAATAACTTAACAAAAAGTTAAAATAAAATTTGCGATAGCATTATTTCGTGCAGTATTGTATCTAAGGAAATGATTGTTTCAACGGCTATTAACGATTTATGCTGATTTCACGTAATTATAAATATAATTTTGAATCTCTAAAGTCCATGAAGCATATTTTCAGATAAGTCCAATTTTTTGTTAATTATTTAAATGGCTTATTCTTCTTGCACCACGTTACTTGTAATGTTTACTATTTGTATGGTCATGTCAATTATTTACATAATATTTACATTTTTACTTGTTATTAAATGTTGACTGACTTAATAAATAAAAAAATAATAATGAAACAGTTAACGAAAAGATATGACTGTCGATGGTAAAATATTTCAATAGTTCATCGCTAACAACTTTTTTGGATGGTTTCGTGATCAGAAAAATAACCAGGCTAGCGTAGTTCAAATCTGAACCTGGAGAATCCGGATTATATCCGGCCAGGAACCCGGAATCTAGGTTTTTCCGATGCATCGTGTTCGGTGTAAATAACTGAGCGGACGAACACAGAAGAACTAAAATTGGTTTAGTTTGTACCAAAATATGGGAACTATTCAATATTAAAAACCCAAGTGATAATTAAATGGTTAAGGGTGCACAGCAGCCAAGGAAGTTGTTGTCTTCTTATTCCAAAAATGACAAACTTACGGACCCAATCCTGCAACAATCTGATTGTAAAAATAGGCAAATTTTGTTGTAAATCGCTTAGTAGACAGTTCTTTAGGGGATGAATAATAAATTATAGTTTCGAAAATACTAAAATATCTGTATCAAATATCACGGTGCAAAAGCTTTGGTTGATGTGCACCGTTAACAAATCTGTAATCTAAACTTTAAAAATAGTAAAATACAGTCCACATCAAAATCTCCTAAGCCTTCGCAAAAAAAAATTACTATGGAAAATCAAATCACGTTGAAAATAATTTTGTCTTTGTCTTATTGAGGGTATTTGAGCTCGAATATGACCCCAAAATCATCCGAAGTGGAAAAAATACAGTTTGTAAAAAAGTTTATACATATGTACTCTTCAGGCATTTTACACAATATGTTCTGAAGCATAAAAAAACTTGAAACCTAGCTCTACAATTTGTGGAACAATAAGTTAGTAAAAAGATGATTTCTTAAAAAACTTCCAGAGCAACAACTTAAGAAAAAGAAAATAAAATGATTTTTTTTTAATATTGTGTTTATGTGTTTGATTATCACAAGTAAATATGTAGAACTTCACAAAAGTTAAACTTTGATCAGTCGAGTCTGGGTTGTATGTAGAGCGTCCAATTTCCCGGGGTTACAAAATTCTCGGGAAAAGGGGAATTTCTCAGAAAATTTGAAATTTTACAAAAATTGATCTGATCCTGGTTCGGATTAATATTTTGGAACAAAATTGTATAAAATAGCAATAGCAATGGTTAAAATAAGTGTGAAAATCAACTAATGCCTTGACTGCCTGTAAAAAACATACGACTTCAAGAAAATATATATATATTTAAATTTATAATCATACAAAATATTTAAAAATACGTTTTTTTCTAGGTTTTTTTTTCTCAAAATTTATTTTCCCTACAAGAGCACTTAGCTAGCAAAATCTTAACTAAGAAATATGTACCCTCTCTGTAAAGTCTTATGAATTGATCTCAGTTGAAAGGTTCTCCAAATCTCTAAATTGCAAATTTTACGTCCTGGAGTATAACTGTTGAATTTTAATTAACACTGATTGGAAATTGTATTTTTTTAAAAGTAGGAATGATTTTTTTAATCACAGTATTTGGACAGTGAGTAAAATTAATTCATGCTCAAAAACAATAAAATGATAAAATGCTTTTAAATTTGTCTCTGTGACCAGTTCGAGAGAAAATAATAAAGAAACATAGGTATTGATAATTAAGTTGCAATAAAAATATTTTTCCAGAACAAATTTTACTGGTTTGAGCTCAGGAATAAATAGATAGGCATTTAATTTGCCTTAAAAATAATCTTTTTCACTTGAAATACAACTTTTATGCAATCACAACTCAAAGTTTTCAAATATTTGGAGCGAGTTTTTTGAAGGAATGTTTGCATTTTGGGCGCTTTTGTGTAATACGAAGAAGTTTTTCAATGATTTTTAAATGATGCAACCTTCGGTTAAAATCATTTTCATAGCAAAAAAGTAGTTCATTAGTTTCACATTTAAACCTCTTACGCCCTTGTAGTTCTTAAAAAAAAGCAAAGTAATCCACTTTAACGACCCCCGGGTCTTTTGTGGTCTCTGTTGCAAGTTTCTGCTCATTTATAGGCGTCCGAAGGTTATGTGTGGTGAGTCACTCAAAACCTCTTTTACGCAAATGGACCGACGTTTTACTTCCCCATCCGATAGAAGGCGTGGTCAGGCAAATCTCGTCTCGAAAAATGCCACCGGGTCCGTCTGGGATTGAACCCAGGCCATACTGGGATTCAGAGGCTACCACGCTAACCACTAAACCACCGGACCCGGTAGTAGTTCTTAGTGTCATATAAATTTTCAACATTAAACTAAAATTTCTCGAATAATTTTAAACTAATTACCCTAATTCTTCTAGCACAACCCTCTTTGAGACATTTAATGATATCAATTCAATTTGCATCTAATTTGGTCATGGTAAACAAAAACGTAGAAGAAACTTAATTTTGACCTTGGCGGGAAGGGGTACTTCATTATCAAATGGTAAATGGTATTTCATTTTTTTTTATTTGGGTAATTCTCCGCCAACTCACACAGCAGTTGCCCCGACCCCTCTTCGATTTGCGTGAAACTTTGTCCTAAGGGGTAACTTTTGTCCCTGATCACGAATCCGAGGTCCGTTTTTTGATATCTCGTGACGGAGGGGCGGTACGACCCCTTCCATTTTTGAACATGCGAAAAAAGAGGTGTTTTTCAATAATTTGCAGCCTGAAACGGTGATGAGATAGAAATTTGGTGTCAAAGGGACTTTTATGTAAAATTAGACGCCCGATTTGATGGCGTACTCAGAATTCCGAAAAAACGTATTTTTCATCGAAAAAAACACTACAAAAGTTTTAAAAATTCTCCCATTTTCCGTTACTCGACTGTAAAAAATTTTGGAACATGTCATTTTATGGGAAATTTAATGTACATTTCGAATCTACATTGTCCCAGAAGGGTCATTTTTTCATTTAGAACAAAATTTTTCATTTTAAAATTTCGTGTTTTTTCTAACTTTGCAGGGTTATTTTTTAGAGTGTAACAATGTTCTACAAAGTTGTAGAGCAGACAATTACAAAAATTTTGATATATAGACATAAGGGGTTTGCTTATAAACATCACGAGTTATCGCGATTTTACGAAAAAAAGTTTTGAAAATGTTACTTTTTGCGTTTCTCTTTGTTTCGTCGTCCGTGTCTGTCGCGGGTGACCATGAACGGCCATGATCAATGACGACCAACTTTTTCAAAACTTTCTATCTCATCACCGTTTCAGGCTGCAAATTATTGAAAAACACCTCTTTTTTCGCATGTTCAAAAATGGAAGGGGTCGTACCGCCCCTCCGTCACGAGATATCAAAAAACGGACCTCGGATTCGTGATCAGGGACAAAAGTTACCCCTTAGGACAAAGTTTCACGCAAATCGAAGAGGGGTCGGGGCAACTTTTCCCGATTTCGTGTGAGTTGGTAGAGAATTACCCATTTAAAAAAAAATCCAAAAAGTTAAAAAAATATACTTTTGATAGAATTTTGGGAAATCCCGGGAAATTTACAAAAAGGGAAATATTCATTTTTTGGAAAATCCCTCGATTTTTTTTCCCGGGACGGGAAATTGGACGCTCTACTGCCCATAATTGAAAATTCGGCTATTATTCCGAGAAAAACGCGTTTTAGTGTTTGTGACAAAATCTCCGTCAAGGCAATTTCCCATAAGAGTGGCATATTAGCCGTTTGGTTTTTCGCATCGGCAGCCAAGTCTAAGCACTATTTCAGTAAAATTCAAGTTCCAGAAGATGCGTTAGAACATCCTCTACCACCTGGTGCTAATATCTCGTTTTTGCCAAAAGTGGATATTAGCCGTTTTTTCAATTGTGGGCAGTCTAGTTGTATGTGTTCTCTTAAAAAAATGACATCACAGTCAACACTTTATTGTCGATATTCCTCCTCGATAAACTTGGCCCTTGAACAAAATGAAAAATAAATAAATATTAAACTATCGTTTTGATCTGTTTTTGCTTTTGGTCCGAAAACATTATTATCAATTTCGAACAAAATTGAAATTATTAAATTTCTAACAGTTTTGAATTTGTTAATTTAAAACATAAATTTTGAATTGAAATTTCTTTTTTGAGGAATTTGATTAAAATTGATTTACTTATAAATGAGTAAGCAAAAAATGATGTAGTTTTCAATAAAACTTTTTAGCAATATATTTTGTTAGGAAAAAGCTTTAAAAAGCCAATATTTTTAAAACATTGAAAAATGTTTGAAAATGTATCTAGCAATATCCTTAAAATATATTGTTTAATTGAAATTCTATTTTTTGAAGAAATCAAAAGAATAGCTTTTTAACAATAACGCAAAAAGTGCATTTCATTTTTTTATAAATATTGTTGTGCTGAGGAAATTAAACTTTATAAACTTTCTACGACCATTTGTATTCAAATGCAATCGACAAAACAATTACAATACTATTTAAAACTAAATAAAAGTAAATCAAATAAACACATTTTTGTAAGATATCTTTGTTTTTCTTTCTTATAATTCAAATAAATTAATCTTATTTGCGACACTAGTTAGTTTATTTGTTTATTTTAAAAGGATCGGTTGAAAATATTGCTATGGAAAAAATAATAGTTTGCATTATCTACTTTTACCAATCTTCAGCTTCAGAAAAATCAGATCTGGCCCGCAGGGCCAAAAGGTTGGGCACCCCTGGGTTAATTCATCCTCCAATACCTACACCTTCTATGTATTGCTATTTCGCGATTTCGTGTTAAATATTAAAAAAATAATAATCAAAGCTTATGCTTTGTGCTCTATCAGAAACCTAGAAACGCTTTGATTTATTTTAAGTTTATCTTTATTAAATCCTTCTGTGAGCCAAAATTACTTTTTCAATATCGATTGCAATAGTTTTTAAAATGATATTTATTTTAAAAAAATCATATTGTATGCACTGCTATCGAATTTTTAATGGGAAAACAATTTAAAACTAAAATAATAATTTAAATAGTCTTTCAAAATTTAGAATCATAATTATTTCAATCAATCCAATTTAATAAAAAAAATAAGGCATAAAAGAGAAGTATGCAACTGACGTTTTTGTGCAATTTAAGAAATATTTTTAAATGATTCGAAACACAAACCTAAAATTAAAAACAGGACAACAATATATGTTGAAATGTTATTAGAATGTTTGAACATTTGACTTGAAAATACTAAACTAATCATTCTTTATATGTGAACTCTATAGGTTCTCTATACATCAGACAAAATTATACAAGATTTTTTTCAATGGAAAAAAGAAACTCCGGAATATTTTCTCACACATAAGTGTCATGTAGATTGAACAATGTTGTACCTGTGCTACCCGCGAAAAGAAAACTGAACTTTTAAAAAGAATGTATACATAATCGCTACAGTTAAGCATGTTTAAGAAAAATCTCGTTATTTTTTTGGTCAATATTTTTGGCGACTTAGGTAAAAACGAATGTAAAGCATATTTGAATCAAAAAATCAAACCATCCACATCAAAGACCCCCGGGTCTTTTGTTGTCTCTATTGCAAGTTTCTGCTCGAACCTAGGAGTCCGAAGGCTTGAATGGGGAGAGCACCCAAACCTCTTTTTAGTCCAAGGAACCTTCCACCCCAGTGTTTGACCAGACGACCTTTGGATTGCGAGTCCAACCGCCGCCAGCGATTCCACCGGAGCAGGCTTGGTTTGGTGTGTTGTTTGTACTTATGGCATGGAGACGACTCCTACACCTGGAATGACTTAACGGCCTAACAACCAAGGCCGGGACCGACATTTTACTTCCTCATCCGATGGAAGGTTGGAGCAGATGGGAATCGAACCCAGAATCATCCGCTTACAAAGCGGACAGCGTAACCATTCGGCCACGCACTGCCACATATTTGAATCATTGAATCTTAATTAAATTGAATGTTTTATTTAGAAATTGCCATTGAACATTTTCCTTTTAATCTTATATCTTATAATAACAATATACCAGGACGACGACTCTTACGGAATGACTTAACGGCCAACTGAGACCGGGACCAACGTTTTACTTCTCCATCCGATAGAAGGCAATCTTAAAAAATATTTTGAAAACCACATTGAAAATCTTATGTAACTTCGCATTTCTATTTATTTTTGTTTTTTTTTTAATTAACAGAGGTAGAAAATCTAATTCACCGTTAATTCTTAATTATTACAAAACATGAAGAAATTTATTTAAAAAATGCTAAAACTCAAATTGAACTTATTTATGTCTCCATTATGTTTTCAAAATTGTTCCTTATAAGAATCTGAAAATTCAATGAAGTAAACAACAATATTTGCTTCAAATAATTTAGGACAGCATTTTTTCAACAATAGCCAAAACCTTGGAAAACATTTACTGAAACAGAAATTAATTAATTACAATTGAATTATCTTGAAGCCAAGCAACTTAAACCATTTGAATACCAAGATTTGAGTAGGAATCTTGCAGTGGTGTACACCAAAGCCATGTTGTAGAGCGCGCAATCTGATTTGTATTTTTTCCGACAAGTGTTCCCAAGTGATTAAAAAAATAGTTGGGAAAATTCGGAATACTTGCATTTTTTGACAGTAATCAAACTTGACGTAAGTCTAAGAAGATTGATTCTAAATTTGTAAATACTATGTACTGTTGGGTTACTCAACTTATTCAAAGCAATTGTCACATAAGGATTATTATTTTTTTTTTTTTGCAAACCTCATCGGTAAAATATCTGCAAAAATCTGCAACAAAAAAGTTGTCTGCAACAAATTTCGGAAATCTTCAAATTTGCAGAGAAATCTGCAAATCTGGCATCCCTGGCCAGAAGATTCAGTTATCATCAACACCCAATCGATCCGTTTTCAGCTTGACGGGTTCATTCCGCTTCAAATATTGTTTTGAAATTTTGTAAACGGAATCTCCGATTTATTTATTTGGACATAAACAGGCTCGGGCCCGAGGGGCGTGACAATAGTAAAAAAATAAATAATTTAATTAATTAACTGCCGAAATTATTATATTAACGAGAAATTAACGATTGTTTACGATCAAAACATCGCCACCTCTTTTTACACCACATTGATTTGACAGATTCAAATTGCGCACGATTGTTGTTGTTGTGTTTGGTGCAATTTATTTGTCACCGAAATGTCTAACGGGAGAAAGATCATTACGGTGGACATTCCGTCGGCGGAAACACTACATTACAGCAATAATTGAAGGCAGCAGAGGGGGCCGGTCGAGGGGCCGGTTTATCGATCGCTACAACCGAGGTGGTTGCTACCAAAATCACGACTGCGTTGGCGGTGGAGGACACCCTGATAAGCAGCAGGAGCTGTTTCCCCAGGTGAGCGTTTGATTACGGCAGGTGTTTGTGTCACTGTTTTGGTTTCTCCTGTCTCGTCAGAGGCGCTGGAGCAGAAATCCCACGTTAGAGGAAGGCCATGCCCCGGGGGGCGTAGTGCCAATAGTTTCGTTTCGTTGTGTCACTAACTTTGGTGAAACGTGGCACAATCCGGCATGTTTGCCATAATTGATACTCACTCGTTTCAGGATCAATTGCCACCCAAGAAGTTTCCAGGAAGTGGTGGGTGCACCCTTCCCGTCGGCAAACCTGGGGACGATCACTTTAACGATGATGTTCCGCAGCACCACTACCACCAATGGTCCTCGGGCGGTCCCAGAGTTTTCGTGATAACCGTCAGCCGGAGAATGACCCTGGCAAGAGCCCCCGGCCAACGGGGGCGGATGTGACGGTGGATACAGAAACCGATGCGAGTGGGTGGACGCTGGAATGATGCCGCCGAAGAGGTCGGTCTGTTCCCCAAACACGCCAACGAGCCGAACGATCTTCTGCTGGACGAGATGGAGAAGTTTTCGCCTAAGAAATTATGATTGCCGTGACCAGACCTGGAAGAAGTGTCCGTTTGCATTCACCCTGAGTATCCTTTTCAAACTGGATGGTTCCCAGCTGTTTAAGGTCAAGGCGACGTTTTGTTCGAGTTCTACAAGCAGCATTCTCAACAATCGCAGCCAATTAGCAGCCGGCGAAAAAACGTCTTGGTCGGATCGGATTACGGCCCGGTAGTTAAAGGTTACCGCTCGAATGTGGCATCACGGTAGCCAGACTTTGGTGAATGAATTTGATTTGAAATATAAAGTAAGGTTTAAAATAACTTGTATTTATTTATAACAATAGGAAAATCAAGTTCACTGTTCAAAAGAAATTTCGAGCGCGAAACACTAAAAAAAAGTAATCGTTGTAAGGGTGTTGACTTTGTTCAGCTGCAACAGTTGAATCACCAGCAGACACTGCTAGTCCCGTTCGCTCATCAGATTCGCGTACGCCTACTTCCCGGATCGGTTCAGCTTGCCACGATGGTGCTGCATCTGCTACTGGTTCTGTTGTGCGGCTGCTGACATCAATTCTGACCCTGCTGCTGTAGCTCTCACCAACTGCGAAGTTCGGCGGCGGCACATTCATTCATGGACTACGGAATGTTTGCCTGGATCAGGTGCAACGGGGGAACTGTGTTAAACGCTGGAGAAAAGTTCACTGGAATCGTCAACGGCGGCTGATTCATTATGCCGGGAAATTGTCCTCCGAACAGATTCGCATTTAAGTCGGATTCGACAACGGGAAGTTTGGCGAAAGACCAATAAAGAAACCACCTGAAACAAACATTAAATTAATAAACAATCTCACATAGTTCAAAATCCCCTCCTCACATTGCTCTCCGCCTATCCTCTGATGGTGCTGCTGCGAACTCTCCAAATTATGCTGCTGCATCGTCGGATGTGGCGCCGAATGCTGGGGCCTCGGTGTTCGGCATGCTCGGCATCATCAATACGTTCAGATCCAGCAACAACCTCCCTCTGTTACTGGACCAAATCATCGTGCACTCCTCCCAGTCGTCTAGCTCGTACTCCAAATCGTCCAGCATGCTGCCGATGCCTCCGCCTCCGAAATCCTCCACTGGATGCGTGTCGATGCCAAAGAATTGTGGCACCGACCTCGAATCCCAAGTTGTTCATAAAAATTACTAATTGGGTCCTAAAATGGAGCTTAGATTGCTGATATTATTGTTTGCAGCGATAAAGCTTATTTTTCTGAGTACAATGACCCTTTGTACGACCACAAAGAGTTTAAAATGGATTTTTTAATCAATTTTGAAAAATTAACCTCGCGGTCCTTCTTGACAGAAAAGCTCCTACTTGACAGCTCGTTCCAAGGGAACCATAGTTGATCCATCGAAAAAATGTTGTCTTGTCATAAAAAATTTTTGCATTAAAATGAAAAAAAAGTGATCAGAAATGGTTTTTAATCGTGTTTTTTACCGTTGTACATAAAAATTGACAAAGGGCTTTAGTACCCAATTAAACCCGCGACGTATTTTCTTTCTAAAACTAAATCAAAACAAACTTGACAGTTGTGCGAGCGAAAGTGACACAAGGCGATTCAATGTTTTCAAAGTAGGTGTGGTGCTGTCAAATATTAAACGACGTGAGGAATTTAATTCCTTAATGTATTAAATGCGAAAAATAATATATTAAAGGTGCACAGCAACGAAGGAAGTTGTTGTCTTCTTATTCCAAAATTGTCAAACTTACAGACCCAATCCTGCAACAACGCGATTGTCAAATTAGTCAAACTTTGTAGTAAATTACTTTGTGGACAGTACTTTAGGGGATGAATAAAACAATATTTCAATAGTACCCGTAATTTTGAAGATACTAAAATGTCTGTAACAAAAATCGGGGTGCAAAAGCTCTGGTTGATGTGCACCGTTAAGGTCAATGTCACGCCCCTCGCTCGGGCCCTAATGGTGTTTTATCTTACAAGCTAATACATAAATTAACGTCTAAAGAACAACAAGAATTTCCTTTTAATAACATCATGAGACAAGTTAAAATCGAACAAAGAAGCCGAATTGAACGCCCGGTGTAACCACAGAGTAACACAGAGCGAGCAGTCCGAAGAAATGTCATTCTATTTTTTGGCTCCATAAGGTTTGCTGGTAGCAGGCGTGCGATGTACCTGCGATGTACCACAAAGTGGAACCAAAAATCAAATGGCAGTAGTGACTCTGTCTTACTCTGTGGTGTAACCCTGTCAGTGCACTGTACATTGCATAATTTGTTCGACGGATAGGGACACGTAGGAATGGGGAGTTCCGAAAAGTCCGAATGGGGTGAACATTTCCACGAAGAATGGCCGGACACTGCACTCTCGAGGTCAAAACGTCGGCAACTAGGAGTGATCGGCACACATTTCGTCGTACTGCTAGCGTGTCTAGGTTGATCAGCTCACAGCGGCTTTCGTAGCTGGGCAGTCGAAAGGGATCCCGCCAGGGTAGAGATCGAAGGGCATATCGGATGAACCTTCGCTGTACACTCTCGATTCGCGCTACAGGCAAAGATAGGTGCAGCGGTGGATGGTGCCGGGCATCCTTGACTAGCGGTGCCGGGGCGATGGCTATCGGGGGTGCAATATCTGGGCAGCTGACGAAACAAAGATTTAACAGCACGTTGTTTTCGTTCGGGAACTGGTTGATCTGCTGCAGAAGTGCACTGCAATAGTTGTTTAGGAACTCTGTTACGTGCAAGGTCTGGGTTCGGGATCAGCATACAGGAAACCATCCCGGCTTGGCCGCCATATCAGTCTGGGCAAGTTGAAGTCGCCGAGAATTACTAGCTCATCGTAGGGACGTGCCATTGAAAAGACTATTGAAACCGAAGACGAGTTGATTTCAAATACGCTTGCGTTGTTGGTTTGGTCGGGAGACGGTATGGTCAGTAAGATCGATGGCGACCCAAACTTGCTCAACGCACTTCCACTCGTCCGATGAAACGATTCACGCGTTGAGTCCCTGCCGGACTGCGATAGCTACTGCCCCACCGTCTTTCTTCTGGCTGTTGATAAACTGCTCGCGATCACATCTGAAGACCTCGTACCCGTTGCCGAAGACTTGACTCGATAGCTTGTTGTTCTTTAACCAGTCGTAAGAGATAGCGGAGCACACGAGACGGTACTCGAGAGCCCGTGTGTTCATGCCTCCGACGTTCTGGTAGTAGATGTTGAGTAAATCGTTACACGGCAGTCGCGGCGATTGGCGTCTAGCGGCGATACCGGGAACTTGACGAGCAGGTGCGGGTGGGACTGAGACGTTCGGGTAACGGATTGAACAGCTTTCCGGAATAGTTCTGGAAACAGAACAGTCATCAGGGAGGTAAGAGCTCGAATGGTGCGAGTACTTGCCTGACGGTGGCGACCTTAATATCCCGACTCTACTTCCGACAGCAGGATCGGGATGGCTAAGATGAGCGATGGCTGCGGACTGCGCGACTGCGTCGGAGAGAATCGGGGCTTCCTTAGTACTTTGGGTCGTGCATCCCGATGTCCAGCAGGCCGAAGGCTGCAGTGATCAGCTTGAAGGAGTGGCGCTGAAAGTCGAAAAGGCATCAGGGAGAGAGCGGTTCAGACGGTATGTGTACTTGCCTGACGGTGACGACCGGAAGACCCAGACTCTACTTCCGACAGCAGGATCGGGATGGCTGAGATGAGCGCTGGCGGCGGGCTGCTCGACTGTGCCAGAGAGAGTCGGGGCTTCCTCGGTACTTATGTCGCGCATCCCGATGTCCTAAAGCAGCTGGCGATCGTTACTAGTGTTCCATTGCTGCCAACTTGCTGTCCGAGTTCCCCGAACGCGGGGTCAGGAACGGTTCGTTGTCGCGGCCGATGGGATTTGGGCTGCCCAGGGTTGAACCCGACGGTGTAACAATGGCCTTCAGTACTGCGAAAGAAAGCATTGGCTTTTTTGCCCGTTGTCCATCTCCACTGCTCTGCGGCGAGGAAGTCTTGCGTTGCAAGTCCTCGAACTCCCTGAAGCCGCAGTTCCCTGGATTTGAGATGGCCTCCTTGTGTGCGATATTCACCCCGACTTTGAACGAGATGAACGGCAAACTGAGCGGATCAACGCCTCTTTTAACCAACGCGGTCACTTGAACCACGTCGTTCTGGCCGATAGCATTCTTCACTAGTTCCTTAACTTGTGAAGCCATTGTGTGGTTAGCGAAGCGCGTCACGTACAGCCGGAACAGGTTTTCTTCTGGGGGGACGCAAGTGATGCTTGCGTTGGCAAGCGCATTCGTCTCAAACACCAGAGGCTTTGATGGAACAGGGTCGGAGCCAAGGGTAAGTTTCGGTGTTCGCTTAGGTTTTGGCGTACCTGACTGATTAGCTGTTGATAAGCTGGTGACGCGCTTGGATAGCAGCAGCAGTTGCTTCCCATTCTCGGTGATCAGGTCCGCAGCTCGGTCAAGACATCAACCCTCTTGCATGTTGTTGACCGTATCGCCGACCGACTCCATTACGGTGCGGAAGCGAGTGATCTTCATCAGCTTCGAACACTTGTCGCACATCCAAAATAGGTTGGTGCATTCGTTGACGATCTTCAGGAACGAAGTGTTCATCTTCAAGCTGCCCGTCTTGGTACAGCGCATGTGTACGACCCCTTCGCAAAAGCCCATACACTTGATGAACGGCTCATCATCCTTCACATGCTTGGCGCAGTAGTCGCAGGCAGAAGCCATAGCAAAAAGTGCAACAACAAAATTTGTGTAACCGCGACCACTAGACACTGCCGGTAGTGATGCTCTAATCGACGATGTTTCGATGCGGCACACGATGGAGCAAAATGTAATAGTATCAAACAGGAAACAGGGCACAGGAACCGGCTCACTAACACGTTCCGCGTTGACAACGAGCGTGACGGCACCTTCGACGACTGTAAACATTCGCGCTAGACGTATACACGAAAAAAAGCCGATTGGACTCCGCTAAGATAGAGCTATCTAAGCCCGATCTCACACACACTAGCACACCATTTGTTTTGCTGGCCGGTACAAAATTTAATCTCACTTTTTTTCGTGTACGTACACGCAATACATGCGCACGTAGATAACTCTATTGCGTTTGAGCCTTTTTTGCACATTGGCGACACCTGCTGGTGTCGCACACAAACACTCGTGTGCGTTTCGGCGGCCGACACTCAAAAAAATATTCATGTTGAAGTTACGTGAAAAGCTATGTGGTATTTTTCCACTAATGTTTTCACGTAACTTCTACGAGGTGACGCTAGTAGAAATGAAATATGTTTTGCCAGATCATTTCACGTTGATTCTCCGTGTTCCACACGTAAAAACTAAATGAATCAACCAATGATTTATACATGTTTGTTGTAGTAAACCTAATATGATTTTTTTTAGTTTAAGGAGGTTATTTCATTCTTTTTTGGAATAAAAATAAGAAAAAAATGTTTTTTTTAAATTTATTTAAATTTATTTTATTTATCAATTAATAATTTACTGCTGAACGATCTCACGGATGCATGCGTTGCAACGATCGCGATGCAACGCATAACACTTCTTATCCAACAAAAATACCACGACGATGATTGACTGCAGTCATGTGTTCTTCTCACCGTCGATCTACGATTCGTCGAGTTATTGGCTGCTCCTAGTATTTAGCGCCACACGCGTGGGTTGATGCCTTGAACTTGTTCTGGCCGGCATGAGAGTGACCGCAAAGCACCCGGTGTAGATGATCGGATCAAAGACGGACAACAGCTCCATTAGCACTTCTCTAGGACACACTCGGAGATGCCCACGTCCTTTTCCGGAAGTTGGTGTCACCACGGTAGCACCGACCTTGATAGCCATTTCGACTGAAGAAACTTGGATTGCCTTTTAGGGTCCGTCAGGTCGCTAATGTTAGCTCGGTCAGAATTTCCACAGGGATAGTAAATTCTTCTTCCAGAGACCGGTTTCTGTAACGAAACATGAATTAAGCAAAATGAAACATTCTAAACTTAATATTACTTACCAACTTTTACATTTTTAAAGAAATTTCACGAGCACAGTCCGGCAACAGGTCTTCACCGTTCGCCGTAAATTTTCATACTAAAATAATCACGTAGAAATTTGGCGCACTCGAGAAAAAAAAGATTCGTTGAAGTTACATTTCAAAACACATAACAGCTACATGAAAAATCCTAGTGGAAAAATACTATATGGTTTATCACGTAACTTCAACGTGAAAACATTTTTTTTGCCAGTACACTTTCACATTATTTTTACGTGTGTCACGTAAAACGGGCCTAGCGAGGGGAAAATCGGGGTTACGTGATTTTTCACGTAGCATTAACGTGTGGATTATTTTGAGTGGATGACGTTTTCGGCAACGCGAGCTGCTTCCCAGTTAACTCAATCCGAATTCTGAAACGGAATCTAATAGTCAAGGCACGAAATCGAAAAAGGGCTCATTTTCGTGTGTCTAACGGCAAATCATGTAACAGGCCAGGTTTTGATGGATCTAGGCTAAATCGACCCCGCTGAGTCCGAAAATCGCGGTCACGAAGCCGAATTCCTTAAGGGAAGCGAGATATTCAAGATGGCGACCAATATGGCGGCTATATAGAGAAGTTAACAATATCACAGTATAAAGGTTGTTGACGTGTCGATTTTAACTAATATTGGGCCGCTGAACCCGAATATGACCATGAAAATCGGTCACGGTGACCCAGTAGCGTGTAATCCAAGATGGCGTCAATATGGCGAAGAGGATCTTCAAGTATTTTTAACAAGATGTAACAGGCTTGTGACCGATCAAATTTAACTAATTTGGGGTCGCTGAACCCGAATATGACCATGAAAATCGGTCACGGCGACCCAGTAGCGTGTAATCCAAGATGGCGTCCAATATGGCAAATAGTGAATCTTCAAGTATTTTTAAACAACATGTAACAGGCTTGTGACCAATCAAATTTAACTAATTTGGGGTCGCTGAACCCGAATATGACCATGAAAATTGGTCACGGCGACCCAGTAGCGTGTTATCCAAGATGGCGTCCAATATGGCGAAGAGAGAATCTTCAAGTATTTTTAAACAACATGTAACAGGCTTGTGACCAATCAAATTTAACTAATTTGGGATCGCTGAACCCGAATATGACCATGAAAATCGGTCACGGCGACCCAGAAGCATGTCATCCAAGATGGCGTCCAATATGGCGAAGAGTGAATCTTCAAGTATTTTTAAACAACATGTAACAGGCTTGTGACCGATCAAATTTAACTAATTTGGGGTCGCTGAACTCGAATATGACCATGAAAATCGGTCACGGCGATCCAGGAGCGTGTAATCCAAGATGGCGTCCAATATGGCGAAGAGAGAATCTTCAAGTATTTTTAAACAAGATGTAACAGGCTTGTAACCAATCAAATTTAACTAAATTGGGGTTGCTGAACTCGAATATGACCATGAAAATTGGTCACGGCGACCCAGTAGCGTGTTATCCAAGATGGCGTCCAATATGGCGAAGAGAGAATCTTCAAGTATTTTTAAACAAGATGTAACAGGCTTGTGACCGATCAAATTTAACTAATTTGGGGTCGCTGAACCCGAATATGACCATGAAAATCAGTCACGGCGACCCAGCAGCGTGTAATCCAAGATGGCGTCCAATATGGCGAAGAGAGAATCTTCAAGTATTTTTAAACAACATGTAACAGGCTTGTCACGGCGACCCAGGAGCGTGTAATCCAAGATGGCGTCGAATACTTGGACGCCATCTTGGATTACACGCTCCTGGGTCGCCGTGACCGATTTTTATGGTCATATTCCAGTTCAGCGACCCCAAATTAGTTAAATTTGATCGGTCACAAGCCTGTTACATGTTGCTTAAAAATACTTGAAGATTCACTATTCGACATATTGGACGCCATCTTGGATTACACGCTCCTGGATCGCCGTGACCGATTTTCATGGTCATATTCGAGTTCAGCGACCCCAAATTAGTTAAATTTGATCGGTCACAAGCCTGTTACATGTTGTTTAAAAATACTTGAAGATTCTCTCTTCGCCATATTGGACGCCATCTTGGATTACACGATACTGGACCGCCGTGACCGATTTTCATGGTCATATTCGAGTTCAGCAACCCCAAATTAGTTAAATTTGATTGGTCACAAGCCTGTTACATCTTGTTTAAAAATACTTGAAGATTCTCTTCGCCATATTGACGCCATCTTGGATTACACGCTGCTGGATCGCCGTGACCGATTTTCATGGTCATATTCGAGTTCAGCGACCCCAAATTAGTTAAATTTGATCGGTCACAAGCCTGTTACATGTTGTTTAAAAATACTTGAAGATCTCTCGCCATATTGACGCCATCTTGGATTACACGCTACTGGGCCGCCGTGACCGATTTTCATGGTCATATTCGAGTTCAGCAACCCCAAATTAGTTAAATTTGATTGGTTACAAGCCTGTTACATCTTGTTTAAAAATACTTGAAGATTCTCTCTTCGCCATATTGGACGCCATCTTGGATTACACGCTCCTGGATCGCCGTGACCGATTTTCATGGTCATATTCGAGTTCAGCGACCCCAAATTAGTTAAATTTGATCGGTCACAAGCCTGTTACATGTTGTTTAAAAATACTTGAAGATTCTCTCTTCGCCATATTGACGCCATCTTGATTACACGCTGCTGGATCGCCGTGACCGATTTTCATGGTCATATTCGAGTTCAGCGACCCCAAATTAGTTAAATTTGATTGGTCACAAGCCTGTTACATGTTGTTTAAAAATACTTGAAGATTCTCTCTTCGCCATATTGGACGCCATCTTGGATTACACGCTCCTGGATCGCCGTGACCAATTTTCATGGTCATATTCGAGTTCAGCGACCCCAAATTAGTTAAATTTGATCGGTCACAAGCCTGTTACATGTTGTTTAAAAATACTTGAAGATTCTCTCTTCGCCATATTGGACGCCATCTTGGATTACACGCTACTGGGCCGCCGTGACCGATTTTCATGGTCATATTCGAGTTCAGCAACCCCAAATTAGTTAAATTTGATTGGTCACAAGCCTGTTACATCTTGTTTAAAAATACTTGAAGATTCTCTCTTCGCCATATTGGACGCCATCTTGGATTACACGCTCCTGGATCGCCGTGACCGATTTTCATGGTCATATTCGAGTTCAGCGACCCCAAATTAGTTAAATTTGATCGGTCACAAGCCTGTTACATGTTGTTTAAAAATACTTGAAGATTCTCTATTCGCCATATTGGACGCCATCTTGGATTACACGCTGCTGGATCGCCGTGACCGATTTTCATGGTCATATTCGAGTTCAGCGACCCCAAATTAGTTAAATTTGATCGGTCACAAGCCTGTTACATGTTGTTTAAAAATACTTGAAGATTCTCTCTTCGCCATATTGGACGCCATCTTGGATTACACGCTACTGGGTCACCGTGACCGATTTTCATGGTCATATTCGGGTTCAGCGACCCCAAATTAGTTAAATTTGATCGGTCACAAGCCTGTTACATGTTGTTTAAAAATACTTGAAGATTCACTATTCGCCATATTGGACGCCATCTTGGATTACACGCTACTGGGTCACCGTGACCGATTTTCATGGTCATATTCGGGTTCAGCGACCCCAAATTAGTTAAATTTGATCGGTCACAAGCCTGTTACATCTTGTTTAAAAATACTTGAAGATTCTCTCTTCGCCATATTGGACGCCATCTTGGATTACACACTACTGGGTCACCGTGACCGATTTTCATGGTCATATTCGAGTTCAGCGACCCCAAATTAGTTAAATTTGATCGGTCACAAGCCTGTTAAATGTTGTTTAAAAATACTTGAAGATTCACTATTCGCCATATTGACGCCATCTTGGATTACACGCTCCTGGATCGCCGTGACCGATTTTCATGGTCATATTCGAGTTCAGCGACCCCAAATTAGTTAAATTTGATCGGTCACAAGCCTGTTACATGTTGTTTAAAAATACTTGAAGATTCACTATTCGCCATATTGGACGCCATCTTGGATTACACGCTACTGGGTCACCGTGACCGATTTTCATGGTCATATTCGGGTTCAGCGACCCCAAATTAGTTAAAATCGACACGTCGACAACCTTCATACTGTGATATTGTTGACTTCTTTATATAGCCGCCATATTGGTCGCCATCTTGAATATCTCGCTTCCCTTAAGGAATCGGGCTTCGTGACCGCGATATTCGGACTCAGCGGGGTCGATTTAGCCTAGATCCATCAAAACCTAGCCTGTTACACGATTTGCCGTTAGACATGCTATTTTTGGGTTTTTAGCCTTGACTATAATAAGAATCTATACAAATTCCGTTTCAAACACAACCACTGGTTCCGTGTTTGAACCGGTTGTTGCGTTTGAAACGGAATTTGTATACGATTCTAATTAGATTCCGTTTCATAATTCGGATTGATTTGACTGGGTTCCGCTGAAAGTTTCGGTTGATCTTTGAAATTGCAGCGTCACTAGGGTTGAACCTTTTCTTTGAGGAAAACTAAATCAAAGATGATTAAATGATCACTTCTAAAAGCATTTTTGCAGGTTGGCTTTTTCGGCCACTACGGTGACAAATGGCAATTGCTTACTTTAGGATTCCCCGTGTGAATCATAATGCTTTGAAGTGTTTTTTCTCTCTTACGATTCCCGGTGGTTGCCGTCTTTGATGTCCACCTTAGTAATTTGGGTCACGCAAACAAGCCCGCAAACTACAAGCATTTGTAGGTTTGAAAACAGCTGCGGTAAACCACCTCCAAAATTGGGCGCAGAACACTTCACTCAACGGCGGCAACCTCAAGCTACTGGCAACACATCTCCAACATCTACCTTTCACTAAAAAAATCGGCTCTTCTCCACTCGGTCAGTTGAATCGGTAACGTGGTAAACAAACCAAAAATAGATCAGAAGAGGGAGAGGAAAAAGAGAAAGAGAGCAGCATTTTTGCTTCTCTCATTTTTGACATTTTGTGCAGGGTTGGATCAACAACAGTAGAGGCTAGCTGGAAATCAGAAATATAAAGTCCAAAACCGGTCGCAAATCAGCTGTAAAAGCGCTTCTAGTGCAGATGTCTAAACTTGTTAGCAATAATCCGCAGCTGGTAAAGCGCTTGTAGTGCTGAACACTGACTTGTTTTAGTGCTGTTTGGTTACTTGGGCGGTTTTGGACTTTATATTTCTGATTTCCAGCTAGCCTCTACTGTTGTTGAGGCTAGCTGGACCCTGCACAAAACGTCAAAAAAATTGAGAGAAGCAAAAATGTGATCTCTCGGCTCTCTCTATTTCCCCTCCCCCTCTTCTGATCTATTTTTGGTTTGTTTACTACCACGTTACCGACTCAGCTGTCCGTGTGGGGAAAAGCCGATTTTTTTGCGTGAAAGGTAAGCTCACGCTAGTTAGCATCCAAACCCAGCATCCAAATTTCGAAAACCGCTACCTAGCATCCAAACCCAGCATTCAAATTTCGAAAACCGCTACCTAGCATCCAGATCCAGCATCCAAGTTTAAACTACTTAAAAAAGTTGTTTTCAGTAACTATTTAGCTTAAAACAGTCAAAATAATGAATTCTGAGACGAAAACAACCTTGAAAATTCCATTCAAAAAACTTAAAAAAAATAAAAGCCGAAAGTACAATAACCTGGATTTTTGGGGTTCTCTGAACATATTTCAATCAAAACCACGTTGGATGCAACCAATGTTTCTAAACTCATTTTTGGGGTTCTCTGAACATATTTCAATCAAAACCACGTTGGATGCTGGGTTTTTCCAATTTTATAAGGACTTGGAATATTTGACATTTGAATTTCTCAATATTTGGCTAATTTAAAATTTTCAATCTTGGATGCTGGCATGTTTTATGAACGTAATTCATCAACCAATGTTTCTAAACTCATTTTTGGGGTTCTCTGAACATATTTCAATCAAAATCACGTTGGATGCTGGGTTTTTCCAATTTTATAAGGACTTGGAATATTTGATATTTGAATTTCTCAATATTTGGCTAATTTAAAATTTTCAATCTTGGATGCTGGCATGTTTTCTGAACGTAATTCATCAACCAATGTTTCTAAACTCATTTTTGGGTTCTCTGAACATATTTCAATCAAAACCACGTTGGATGCTGGGTTTTTCCAATTTTATAAGGACTTGGAATATTTGACATTTGAATTTCTCAATATTTGGCTAATTTAAAATTTTCAATCTTGGATGCTGGCATGTTTGCTGAACGTAATTCATCAACCAATGTTTCTGAACTCATTTTGGGGTTCTCTGAACATATTTCAATCAAAACCACGTTGGATGCTGGGTTTTCCATTTTATAAGGACTTGGAATATTTGACATTTGAATTTCTCAATATTTGGCTAATTTAAAATTTTCAATCTTGGATGCTGGCATGTTTTCTGAACGTAATTCATCCACCAATGTTTCTAAACTCATTTTTGGGGTTCTCTGAACATATTTCAATCAAAACCACGTTGGATGCTGGGTTTTTCCAATTTTATAAGGACTTGGAATATTTGACATTTGAATTTCTCAATATTTGGCTAATTTAAAATTTTCAATCTTGGATGCTGGCATGTTTGCTGAACGTAATTCATCAACCAATGTTTCTAAACTCATTTTTGGGGTTCTCTGAACATATTTCAATCAAAACCCTGTTGGATGCTGGGTTTTTCCAATTTTATAAGGACTTGGAATATTTGATATTTGAATTTCTCAATATTTGGCTAATTTAAAATTTTCAATCTTGGATGCTGGCATGTTTTCTTAACGTAATTCATCCACCAATGTTTCTAAACACATTTTTGGGGTTCTCTGAACATATTTCAACCAAAACCACGTAGGATGCTGGGTTTTTTGGAAATTCAAATATCAAATATTCCAAGTCCTTATAAAATTGGAAAAACCCAGCATCCAACGTGGTTTTGATTGAAATATGTTCAGAGAACCCCAAAAATGAGTTTAGAAACATTGGTTGATGAATTACGTTCAAAAAACATGCCAGCATCCAAGATTGAAAAATTTAAATTAGCCAAATATTGAGAAATTCAAATATCAAATATTCCAAGTCCTTATAAAATTGGAAAAACCCAGCATCCAACGTGGTTTTGATTGAAATATGTTCAGAGAACCCCAAAAATGAGTTCAGAAACATTGGTTGATGAATTTCGTTCAAAAAACATGCCAGCATCCAGGATTGAAAATTTTAAATTAGCCAAATATTGAGAAATTCAAATATCAAATATTCCAAGTCCTTATAAAATTGGAAAAACCTAGCATCCAACGTGGTTTTTATTGAAATATGTTCAGAGAACCCCAAAAATGAGTTTAGAAACATTGGTTGATGAATTACGTTCAGAAAACATGCCAGCATCCAAGATTGAAAATTTTAAATTAGCCAAATATTGAGAAATTCAAATATCAAATATTCCAAGTCCTTATAAAATTGGAAAAACCCAGCATCCAACGTGGTTTTGATTGAACTATGTTCAGAGAACCCCAAAAACGAGTTCAGAAACATTGGTTGATGAATTACGTTCAGAAAACATGCCAGCATCCAAGATTGAAAATTTTAAATTAGCCAAATATTGAGAAATTCAAATATCAAATATTCCAAGTCCTTATAAAATTGGAAAAACCCAGCATCCAACGTGGTTTTTATTGAAATATGTTCAGAGAACCCCAAAAATGAGTTTAGAAACATTGGTTGATGGATAACGTTCAAAAAACATGCCAGCATCCAAGATTGAAAATTTTAAATTAGCCAAATATTGAGAAATTCAAATATCAAATATTCCAAGTCCTTATAAAATTGGAAAAACCCAGCATCCAACGTGGTTTTGATTGAAATATGTTCAGAGAACCCCAAAAATGAGTTCAGAAACATTGGTTGATGAATTACGTTCAGAAAACATGCCAGCATCCAAGATTGACAATTTTAAATTAGCCAAATATTGAGAAATTCAAATATCAAATATTCCAAGTCCTTATAAAATTGGAAAAACCCAGCATCCAACGTGGTTTTTATTGAAATATGTTCAGAGAACCCCAAAAATGAGTTCAGAAACATTGGTTGATGAATTACGTTCAGAAAACATGCCAGCATCCAAGATTGACAATTTTAAATTAGCCAAATATTGAGAAATTCAAATATCAAATATTCCAAGTCCTTATAAAATTGGAAAAACCCAGCATCCAACTTGGTTTTGATTGAAATATGTTCAGAGAACCCCAAAAATGAGTTCAGAAACATTGGTTGATGAATTACGTTCAAAAAACATGCCAGCATCCAAGATTGAAAATATTAAATTAGCCAAATATTGAGAAGTTCAAATATCAAATATTCCAAGTCCCAATAAAATTAGATAAACCCAGCATCCAACGTGGTTTTGATTGAAATATGTTCAGAGAACCCCAAAAATGAGTTTAGAAACATTAGTTGGTGAATTACGTTAAGAAAACATGCCAGCATCCAGGATTTAAAATATTAAATTAGCCAAATATTGAGAAATTCAAATATCAAATATTCCAAGTCCCAATAAAATTAGATAAACCCAGCATCCAACTTGGTTTTGATTCAAATATGTTCAGAGAACCCCAAAAATGAGTTTAGAAACATTAGTTGGTGAATTACGTTAAGAAAACATGCCAGCATCCAGGATTTAAAATATTAAATTAGCCAAATATTGAGAAATTCAAATATCAAATATTCCAAGTCCCAATAAAATTAGATAAACCCAGCATCCAACGTGGTTTTGATTGAAATATGTTCAGAGAACCCCAAAAATGAGTTTAGAAACATTAGTTGGTGAATTACGTTAAAAAAACATGCCAGCATCCAGGATTTAAAATATTAAATTAGCCAAATATTGAGAAATTCAAATATCAAATATTCCAAGTCCCAATCAAATTAGATAAACCCAGCATCCAACGTGGTTTTGATTGAAATATGTTCAGAGAACCCCAAAAATGAGTTTAGAATCATTAGTTGGTGAATTACGTTAAGAAAACATGCCAGCATCCAGGATTTAAAATATTAAATTAGCCAAATATTGAGAAATTCAAATATCAAATATTCCAAGTCCCAATAAAATTGGATAAACCCAGCATCCAACTTGGTTTTGATTCAAATATGTTCAGAGAACCCCAAAAATGAGTTTAGAAACATTAGTTGGTGAATTACGTTAAGAAAACATGCCAGCATCCAGGATTTAAAATATTAAATTAGCCAAATATTGAGAAATTCAAATATCAAATATTCCAAGTCCCAATAAAATTAGATAATCCCAGCATCCAACGTGGTTTTGATTGAAATATGTTCAGAGAACCCCAAAAATGAGTTTAGAAACATTAGTTGGTGAATTACGTTAAGAAAACATGCCAGCATCCAGGATTTAAAATATTAAATTAGCCAAATATTGAGAAATTCAAATATCAAATATTCCAAGTCCCAATAAAATTAGATAAACCCAGCATCCAACGTGGTTTTGATTGAAATATGTTCAGAGAACCCCAAAAATGAGTTTAGAAACATTAGTTGGTGAATTACGTTAAGAAAACATGCCAGCATCCAGGATTTAAAATATTAAATTAGCCAAATATTGAGAAATTCAAATATCAAATATTCCAAGTCCCAATAAAATTAGATAAACCCAGCATCCAACGTGGTTTTGATTGAAATATGTTCAGAGAACCCCAAAAATGAGTTTAGAATCATTAGTTGGTGAATTACGTTAAGAAAACATGCCAGCATCCAGGATTTAAAATATTAAATTAGCCAAATATTGAGAAATTCAAATATCAAATATTCCAAGTCCCAATAAAATTGAATAAACCCAGCATCCAACTTGGTTTTGATTCAAATATGTTCAGAGAACCCCAAAAATGAGTTTAGAAACATTAGTTGGTGAATTACGTTAAGAAAGCATGCCAGCATCCAGGATTTAAAATATTAAATTAGCCAAATATTGAGAAATTCAAATATCAAATATTCCAAGTCCCAATAAAATTAGATAAACCCAGCATCCAACGTGGTTTTGATTGAAATATGTTCAGAGAACCCCAAAAATGAGTTTAGAAACATTAGTTGGTGAATTACGTTAAGAAAACATGCCAGCATCCAGGATTTAAAATATTAAATTAGCCAAATATTGAGAAATTCAAATATCAAATATTCCAAGTCCCAATAAAATTAGATAAACCCAGCATCCAACGTGGTTTTGATTGAAATATGTTCAGAGAACCCCAAAAATGAGTTTAGAAACATTAGTTGGTGAATTACGTTAAGAAAACATGCCAGCATCCAGGATTTAAAATATTAAATTAGCCAAATATTGAGAAATTCAAATATCAAATATTCCAAGTCCCAATAAAATTGAATAAACCCAGCATCCAACGTGGTTTTGATTGAAATATGTTCAGAGAACCCCAAAAATGAGTTTAGAAACATTAGTTGGTGAATTAGGTTAAGAAAACATGCCAGCATCCAGGATTTAAAATATTAAATTAGCCAAATATTGAGAAATTCAAATATCAAATATTCCAAGTCCCAATAAAATTGGATAAACCCATCATCCAACGTGGTTTTGATTAAAATATGTTCAGAAAACCCCAAAAATGAGTTCATAAACATTGGTTGATGAATTACGTTAAGAAAACATGCCAGCATCCGGGTTTTTTTATATTTTTGAAAGGATTTATTAATGTGGTTTTCGTCTCAGAATTCAATATTTTGACTGTTCTGAGCTAAATAGTAACTTAAAACAACTTTTTTAAGTACTTTAAACTTGGATGCTGGATCTGGATGCTAGCTAGCGGTTTTCGAAATTTGGATGCTGGATTTGGATGCTAGGTAGCGGTTTTCGAAATTTGGATGCTGGGTTTGGATGCTAACTAGCGTGAGCTTGAAAGGTAGATGTTGGAGATGTGATGCCTTGATGCTTGAGTTTGCCGCCGATGTGTTGAATTTTCTGCGCCTTTATCCATTCGCCCAATTTGGAGTTGGCTTACCGCAGCTGTTTTTAAACCTATCAATGCTTGTACTTTACATGATACCTAAAATAACTCTGTGGTATATGTTCCGTTAGACTCTGCTGGGACAGGTTCCTCCTTTATGACCAGTACCCCAGTACCCACGGCGAATTCTAAAGATTCTTTAGGCACCGAAGAGGCCCGAAAAATGTCAACCTTTAGGCCAACCTACATTTTTCAAAAGATGCGATCAAGGAAGCGATTCTCTTTCATAATAATCGCAACATTAGTCCTCATGTTGTTTATTCAGCTCTTACGAAAAAATTCGATAAGGTCTGGAAAAAACGACAGCACCTGCTAAAGCATGAAATCATGGTGAATCTCAGCCACCAACTGACAGCGGAAATTTTCTCCGCAGGTTTGTGATGGTTGTTCTAGTTGAAGGGATGAGCGAGTAAGAAATGTGTTTATTTTCGTTTGCTTCATTCTCTCTCTTTCACACCTCTACTGTGTTGCCAGTTAAAGGGAAAAATCCAGCAGTGTTGCTAGGAGCAGCATTAATTCAGCTGCATTTCAGCAAAACCTAAAGCAATTGTTTTAGAGCTGATTTGTTCTGATCTTAGCTGTTTCATGACTAACTAGCTGGTGAATGCAGATGAACAGCTAATTTATGATTTATATTAATGCTGGATGGTTACTTGGGTAATTCTAAGCATGCAAAAGATCATGCAATATTGTTATGAGTTGAATTTAATTTGTTATTTGCTACAGGAAACCTTCATCTACACGGAACTGTTGTTTCTTTCGCGGGATTTCTCATTTAAGCGGTATACGCACTTCGGAAGGAATCGGTCAAGAAAAATTTCAAATGGACAACAGCGGCAGAGTAAGCAAGCCAGAGAGGGTGAAGAAAAGCCCCAAGGAATTGTTCCCTCTTCTTTGTTCTGCTGTTCGTAAAGCTGTTTCTTGACCCCTTTCCTTCCGATCAGCGTACTAGCCTTTAAGCAGGTTTACACTAAATGTAAGATAATATTTAATGGGAAATTGTACAAGAACTAAAGTTTTAATAAATTTGCAGCTTATAGCTACGGTTATGTGAAACCAGCCTAAACGGAATGTTTTAATCCTCCAAGATCTCCCCGAGACTCAACAACGGAGGAACAACTTCAGATCATCGGCGTAAGACAGACACAGCGAGGGGAGAGCCAAACTGCTATCGTTAAAATACAGCAAAAAAAACAGCGGACCAAGATGACTTCCTTGGGCGATGCCCGACCACGCTTGAAACCAGAACGGTTTCCTGTTTTTCTGTGAGCAGAGGGTGATGATGTAGAACATGCTTAACCAGGGGGGCCGGTGCAACCGAGAAACGTGGGGCGGTGTCGTGTCCGGCAATGAAGCAGAGATCAAGTACGTTTCCGCTAGCGTTCGGGGAGCCGTTTATTTGCCGCATCAGTGCAGTACTGTAAGTGTCCAGTAAACCCGTAGCAGTGAGCGAGAACGAGGAAAGCTCGCGATCGGGCACCATAAAGCCATCCCTAAGATGGCGTCATTTCAGGTCGGGAAGATTGAAATCTCCCAAGATTACCACCTCATCTTGCGGATCAGAGAGCGATAGGACATGCAACACAGAAAGCTGGTGAGACTCGAACAACGTTGCATCCCGAGTCCGATCGGGAGGTATATAGATCGTACAAAGGTACAGTTTACGGTCCTCTAGTTTGATGGCGATCCAGACTTGTTCCACGTTCTTCCACTGAGTATTTTCTATAGACCAAGCGTGTAAACCTTTACGAACCGCAATTGCAACGCCTCCGCCATGGTATTTGAGGCTGTTTCGCGGCCCGCGGTGACACCAGAAGACTTCATAGGAGGGACCGAAAACTTGAGAAGCAAGAGTGTTATTATTCAGCCATGTTTCCGTGAGGGCGATGATATCGTACGGAGCGCCGCAAGAGGCGGTGTAATATTCCTCGACAGTAGTGTTTAAACCACCGACGTTCTGATAGTAAATGGTGAAATCGATCGAACTTGTATTGCGGCTTGAAACGGCGTGCGGCGTAGTGGTGACGGCTTGTGGCGCGACGTACTCCATGACAGGTGACGAAATATTCCCAAAGTCAGGAGCGGCCAGCGACACGTGAGTTGGCAACAGGAAGTTGTTGACTTCGGCTGTTGGTGCGGTAGTGATGGAAGGCGAGAAAAACTCAGCGGCGGGCAATTCTGGGTGACGGAAGTACTTGCCTGAGGTTGGGTTTTGGAAGACCCCGTCTCCAACCCCGATCACAGGACCAGAACGACTTTTGCAGGAACGTGGCGGGCGATGGCAACCAGGTGACGGCTCGACTGTGACGGGGGACTAAGGGGCTTCCATGATACTGCGGCTCAGGCGTTCCGGTTCCAGGCAACTTGAAACAGCGGGCGGCGGGGACGTAACGGCTTGCGGCGCAAGGTACCCGACGGCTGGTAGCACAGTGTTACCGAATCCAGCGACGATCGACGGAATCGAGTACGGAAAGGTGTCGACGGCTCGCAGCGCCAGGTACTCTGCGACTGGTAGCACTGGATTCCCAAAGCCAGTGGTAGCCAGCGGTAGCGAGTTCTGGAATCTGGTGGCGGACATTGGTGGCACCGTGTGAATATGGGCATTATTGGTGTCAAACTTCATTATTTTCAAAATCACATGTGAAAATTACGTAAATGGACATTTTAAAAGAACTCGCCACAACCCGGATGGTTCCGGGTTCCCCGAGGGATGTTCCGTTGAAAGGACATTGGCCGCACCGTATAAATATGGCCAATATTGGTGTCAAAAACTGACATTACAAACGGACTGGCCAGAACCCGGATGGTTCCGGGTTCCCCGGGGGATGTTCCGTTGGAGGGACATTGGCGGCACTGATGAATATGGGCAATATTGGTGTAGGGGTAAGCGTGATTGCCTCTCACCCAGTCGGCCTGGGTTCGATCCCAGACGGTCCCGGTGGCATTTTTCGAGACGAGATTTGTTTGATCACGCCTTCCGTTGGACGGGAAGTAAATGTTGGCCCCGGACTAACCTAAAAAAAGGTCAGGTCGTTAGCTCAATCCAGGTGTAGGAGTCGTCTCCCTGGGCCCTGTCTCGGTGGAGTCGCTGGTAGGCAGTTGGACTAACAATCCAAAGGTCGTCAGTTCGAATCCCGGGGTGGATGGAAGCTTAGGTGTAAAAAGAGGTTTGCAATTGGGTAATTCTCTACCAACTCACACGAAATCGGGAAAAGTTGCCCCGACCCCTCTTCGATTTGCGTGAAACTTTGTCCTAAGGGGTAACTTTTGTCCCTGATCACGAATCCGAGGTCCGTTTTTTGATATCTCGTGACGGAGGGGCGGTACGACCCCTTCCATTTTTGAACATGCGAAAAAAGAGGTGTTTTTCAATAATTTGCAGCCTGAAACGGTGATGAGATAGAAATTTGGTGTCAAAGGGACTTTTATGTAAAATTAGACGCCCGATTTGATGGCGTACTCAGAATTCCGAAAAACGTATTTTCATCGAAAAAACACTAAAAAGTTTTAAAATTCTCCCATTTTCCGTTACTCGACTGTAAAAAATTTTGGAACATGTCATTTTATGGGAAATTTAATGTACTTTTCGAATCTACAATGTCCCAGAAGGGTCATTTTTTCATTTAGAACAAAATTTTTCATTTTAAAATTTCGTGTTTTTTCTAACTTTGCAGGGTTATTTTTTAGAGTGTAACAATGTTCTACAAAGTTGTAGAGCAGACAATTACAAAAATTTTGATATATAGACATAAGGGGTTTGCTTATAAACATCACGAGTTATCGCGATTTTACGAAAAAAAGTTTTGAAAAAGTTGGTCGTCATTGATCATGGCCGTTCATGGTCACCCGCGACAGACACGGACGACGAAACAAAGAGAAACGCAAAAAGTAACATTTTCAAAACTTTTTTTCGTAAAATCGCGATAACTCGTGATGTTTATAAGCAAACCCCTTATGTCTATATATCAAAATTTTTGTAATTGTCTGCTCTACAACTTTGTAGAACATTGTTACACTCTAAAAAATAACCCTGCAAAGTTAGAAAAACACGAAATTTTAAAATGAAAAATTTTGTTCTAAATGAAAAATGACCCTTCTGGGACAATGTAGATTCGAAAAGTACATTAAATTTCCCATAAAATGACATGTTCCAAAATTTTTACAGTCGAGTAACGGAAAATGGGAGAATTTTAAAACTTTTGTAGTGTTTTTCGATGAAAATACGTTTTTCGGAATTCTGAGTACGCCATCAAATCGGGCGTCTAATTTTACATAAAAGTCCCTTTGACACCAAATTTCTATCTCATCACCGTTTCAGGCTGCAAATTATTGAAAAACACCTCTTTTTTCGCATGTTCAAAAATGGAAGGGGTCGTACCGCCCCTCCGTCACGAGATATCAAAAAACGGACCTCGGATTCGTGATCAGGGACAAAAGTTACCCCTTAGGACAAAGTTTCACGCAAATCGAAGAGGGGTCGGGGCAACTGCTGTGTGAGTTGGCGGAGAATTACCCAATTGCCTCAACAATCAAGCCTTCGGACACCTAGTTTCGAGTAGGAATCTCGCAATCGAGAACGCCAAGGCAATGTTGTAGAGCGAATAATTTGATTTTTTTTATTGGTGATAAATAGCATAGCATAGCATAGCATAACGGGTCTGCACCACGCTGTAGGGGGTGCCACAATGGTCAATTCAATATTCTTAAACAATTTGATTGCTGCCCGGTACATCCAAAAATATCTAATAACGTAAATTTCCACACTGTGCTCCAAGGCTACGCCCATACAGTCCCGTGGGGATATGGGAGGGGATGTTTTTGTTGTTCACTAGTGGCAAAAGTGCAGGGAACCCATGCGACTTTTAAAAGTGAACGGAATATTTTTGGGAGGTTTGAAATGGGGGTTAGGGGAATTTCATCGGGCCAATGAAAATGATTGAATGCGTAATGTTTTAAATGATTTGAATGTTTGTAAGTGTAAATGTGAGTCTGTAGTGTATTATCTAATAAGTATATAGTTTTGTAATAATGATAAATAATAAATATAGTAAATTTAATAAATATAATAAATATGATAAATATAATAAATACAATCATGATGATTCCAGGAAACTGTAAAAAAAAACAGTAATTAAAAATATAAATGCTCCTGATGGTTCCCATGCTGTTTTAGAAAGTTTCGTTAATTTAAGCAATTTGATCATATATGGTATGAGGAGATGGTATGTTACAGGAATGGAATAAGATTAGGAATAATATGAACATTTAAATAAATCATATAGTGAGTAGATAAATTTACATGTAGACATTTAATTTAAAATAATTCCAGGAAGCTGTAAAAAAAGAAAATAATTTAAAAACAAATACTCCAGATGGAAACACAAATAAAACAACAGAGACACAAGAATCCTAACACGCGGCTTCGCACCTTCCACAGAATTCGACATGAACACGACCACGAATACAGCACAAAAAGAACGCCACAAAAATCCATCTTCCCGGCGCTGTTGCTCACACGATACTCTTAATTGGATGTATGGGCTTACAGACAGATATAAGCTTAATTACATTGCTCACAACTGAAAAAAAAACAATTTTTTTTGATTGGTGATTAATTTCACAATTTTCAAAATCACATATGAAAATTACAAAAATGGACATTTTTAGTGGACTGGCCACAACCCAGGTAGTTCCGGGTTCCCCGGGGGAAGTTCCATTGCAGGGATATGGCGGTATCATGTGAATATATTGGTGTCAAACTTCACGGTTTTCAAAATCACCTATTGATATTACGAAAATGAACATATAAAGTTTATTCGTCACAAACTGCATCAGTTCGAGTTCCTCGAAGTATGTTTCGTTGAAGGGACATTATAGGCACTAATAAATAAACAACAAATATTGAAGTTGAAAAAAATAATTTCTACGGTCATCCACGATTTAAATTAATTCAAAACATAAAATCCTTCGACGTCCCTTCAACGGAACATCGCCAGGGGAACCCGGAACCATCCGGGTTGTGGCCAGTTCGTTGAAAATGTCCATTTTCGTAATTTTCACATGCGTTTTTTAGAAAATCGTGAAGTTTGACACCAAAAATGCCCATATTCACACGCTGCCACCAATGTCCGCTCTACGGAGCATCCCCGCGGGAACCCGGACCAATTAGGGTTGTGGCCAGTCCACTAAAAATGTCAGTTTTCGTAATATTCACATGTGATTTTGAAAATCGTGAAATTTAACACCAATATTGTCCATATTCATGCCGGGACCGTGGTGTAGGGGTAAGCGTGGTTGCCTCTCACCCAGTCGGCCTGGGTTCGATCCCAGAAGGTCCCGGTGATAAATTTTGAGACGAGATTTTTCTGATCACGCCTTCCGTCGGACGGGAAGTAAATGTTGGCCCCGGACTAACCTTAAAAGGTTAGGTCGTTAGCTCAATCCAGGTGTAGGAGTCGTCTCCCTGGGTCTTGTCTCGGTGGAGTCGCTGGCAGGCAGTTGGACTCATAATCCAAAGGTCGTCAGTTCGAATCCCGGGTTAGATGGAAGCTATGGTGTAAAAAGAGGTTTGCAATTGGGTACTAAAGCCCTATGTCAATTTTTGTGTACAACGGTAAAAAACACGATTAAAAACCATTTGTGATCACTTTTTTTTCATTTTAATGCAAATTTTTTTTAACAAGACAACATTTTTTCGATGGATCAACTATGGTTCCCTTGGAACGAGCTGTCAAGTAGGAGCTTTTCTGTCAAGAAGGACCGCGAGGTTAATTTTTCAAAATTGATTAAAAAATCCATTTTAAACTCTTTGTGGTCGTACAAAGGGTCATTGTACTCAGAAAAATAAGCTTTATCACTGTCGTGTTCTAGTCCGGACATTTTCGGACTCCTCAAAAAATCTCGCCACCATTTGGTTCGCGAACACACACACAACAGGCTGTCAGTGAGACAACCCAAAGAAACGCATCCGTCGTCTTCACAATAATCCAACAGACTGTCGAGCCAACCAATCCCGCGTGATCATCAAACCCGAGCGCAATGCGCAGGGAAGGCTCTCTTTACCTCTCGCTCACTCTCTAAAGTAAACGTCAAATCCGTTGAAACGAATAATTACGGTGTTGTCAGAATAACGCAAAAGACATCAAAAGTCTGTAAGCTTTACACAAAATCTGTTTGAGAACATTATTTCAATTAAATCCAAAACTGTTCTGATAAAACATTATAAGATATTTTTCTAACCAACTATATTCTCCACAATATCCCCCTTCTCTACTCTTTCCATTAAATATTCATATTCAAAACTAGTCCATCCGTTTAAGTTTAATTATCCACTGTTCATATCCACTCCAACTATATTTAATGAAATTTCAAAATTTCTTCAAAGAGAAAAAAAAACTTGTAATGTATTTTGTAGTGAGACTTGTCACCCACACCTATCGGAAACAATTCATTTTTTTGTTTGAACACTGACTACCTACATATTTCAAAACTGACATCACATTATTTTTTTTTTAATTTTCATCTGTATATGTATTTTTAGGTCACTGTTCTTATTTGCATAAATTCAATTATACGCTCTATCATCATTTGTATGGACCATTTAATTAATAATCTCTGCAAAACTAACTGAACCGCTGCAATACTGATTATTGACCTGATAAATATCTCACAATCTTCCAATTAAACTCAATGAAAGTCGAATGACACTTCTCGCTCAAATTTTCATTCTTCAAACGAGATTTTCCGCTCACAGCAGCAGTTCTTAAATCATAAAAAACGGAAAAAAATGAAACTCATAGAAGATATTCCACACGATTTTACTTCATACCGACACCCAAGTGAAACCTCTTGCTCATGACACACTTATATCTTTCACTCCATGTATCACTTAAAATATTCAGAGACATCTTGCTCCAATTTTCATTCATTTTTTCAATTTAATTCTACACAGAACTCCAATCTCATGTTCAACTCAAGACGTGTAGATATCGAGTCTACCGTTTCTCAAATTATCGTTTCAAACAAGACTGAATTTCCAAGATTTATAGCAACTCTTCTAGAACTACTTATTTCCCTCGGTTGAAAGATTCTCAATTCAATTCTCCCCAGAACTTCAATCTCAAGCTCAACTCAAGACGTGTAGATATCGAGTCTACCGTTTCTCAAATTATCGCTTCAAACAAGACTGAATTTCCAAAATTCATGGCAGCTCATCTAGTACTACATATTTCCCTCGGTTGAAAGATTCTCAATTCAATTCTCCCCAGAACTTCAATCTCAAGCTCAACTCAAGACGTGTAGATATCGAGTCTACCGTTTCTCATATTATCGCTTCAAACAAGACTGAATTTCCAAAATTCATAGCAGCTCATCTAGTACTACATATTCCCCGGTTGGAATGTAATTTCCCCCTGAACTCCAATCTCAAGCTCAAATCAAGACGTGTAGATATCGAGTCTATCGTTTCTCAAATTATCGCTTCAAACAAGACTGAATTTTCAAGATTCATAGCAACTCTTCTAGAACTACTTATTTCCCTCGGTTGAAAGATTCTCAATTCAATTCTCCCCAGAACTTCAATCTCAAGCTCAACTGAAGACGTGTAGATATCGAGTCTACCGTTTCTCATATTATCGCTTCAAACAAGACTGAATTTCCAAAATTCATAGCAGCTCATCTAGTACTACAATTTTAGGAAGAACGTACATATTCCCGGTTGGAATGTAATTTCCCCCTGAACTCCAATCTCAAGCTCAAATCAAGACGTGTAGATATCGAGTCTACCGTTTCTCAAATTATCGCTTCAAACAAGACTGAATTTCCAAGATTCATAGCAACTCTTCTAGAACTACTTATTTCCCTCGGTTGAAAGATTCTCAATTCAATTCTCCCCAGAACTTCAATCTCAAGCTCAACTCAAGACGTGTAGATATCGAGTCTACCGTTTCTCAAATTATCGCTTCAAACAAGACTGAATTTCCAAGATTCATAGCAACTCTTCTAGAACTACTTATTTCCCTCGGTTGAAAGATTCTCAATTCAATTCTCCCCAGAACTTCAATCTCAAGCTCAACTGAAGACGTGTAGATATCGAGTCTACCGTTTCTCATATTATCGCTTCAAACAAGACTGAATTTCCAAAATTCATAGCAGCTCATCTAGTACTACATATTCCCCGGTTGGAATGTAATTTCCCCCTGAACTCCAATCTCAAGCTCAAATCAAGACGTGTAGATATCGAGTCTACCGTTTCTCAAATTATCGCTTCAAACAAGACTGAATTTCCAAGATTCATAGCAACTCTTCTAGAACTACTTATTTCCCTCGGTTGAAAGATTCTCAATTCTATTCTCCCCAGAACTTCAATCTCAAGCTCAACTGAAGACGTGTAGATATCGAGTCTACCGTTTCTCATATTATCGCTTCAAACAAGACTGAATTTCCAAAATTCATAGCAGCTCATCTAGTACTACATATTCCCCGGTTGGAATGTAATTTCCCCCTGAACTCCAATCTCAAGCTCAAATCAAGACGTGTAGATATCGAGTCTACCGTTTCTCAAATTATCGCTTCAAACAAGACTGAATTTCCAAGATTCATAGCAACTCTTCTAGAACTACTTATTTCCCTCGGTTGAAAGATTCTCAATTCAATTCTCCCCAGAACTTCAATCTCAAGCTCAACTGAAGACGTGTAGATATCGAGTCTACCGTTTCTCATATTATCGCTTCAAACAAGACTGAATTTCCAAAATTCATAGCAGCTCATCTAGTACTACATATTCCCCGGTTGGAATGTAATTTCCCCCTGAACTCCAATCTCAAGCTCAAATCAAGACGTGTAGATATCGAGTCTACCGTTTCTCAAATTGTCGCTTCAAACAAGACTGAATTTCCATGATTCATAGCAACTTTTCTAGAACTTCATATTTCCCTTGGTTGAAAGATTCTCAATTTAATTCTCCCCAGAACTCCAATCTCAAGCTCAAATCAAGACGTGTAGATATCAAGTCTACCGTTTCTCAAATTATCGCTTCAAACAAGACTGAATTTCCAAGATTCATAGCAACTCTTCTAGAACTACTTATTTCCCTCGGTTGAAAGATTCTCAATTCAATTCTCCCCAGAACTTCAATCTCAAGCTCAACTCAAGACGTGTAGATATCGAGTCTACCGTTTCTCAAATTATCGCTTCAAACAAGACTGAATTTCCAAAATTCATGGCAGCTCATCTAGTACTACATATTTCCCTCGGTTGGAATGTAATTTTCCCCAGAACTCCAATCTCAAGCTCAAATCAAGACGTGTAGATATCGAGTCTACCGTTTCTCATATTATCGCTTCAAACAAGACTGAATTTCCAAAATTCATAGCAGCTCATCTAGTACTACATATTCCCCGGTTGGAATGTAATTTCCCCCTGAACTCCAATCTCAAGCTCAAATCAAGACGTGTAGATATCGAGTCTACCGTTTCTCAAATTATCGCTTCAAACAAGACTGAATTTTCAAAATTCATGGCAGCTCATCTAGTACTACATATTTCCCTCGGTTGGAATGTAATTTTCCCCAGAACTCCAATCTCAAGCTCAAATCAAGACGTGTAGATATCTAGTCTACCGTTTCTCATATTATCGCTTCAAACAAGACTGAATTTCCAAAATTCATAGCAGCTCATCTAGTACTACATATTCCCCGGTTGGAATGTAATTTCCCCCTGAACTCCAATCTCAAGCTTAAATCAAGACGTGTAGATATCGAGTCTACCGTTTCTCAAATTATCGCTTCAAACAAGACTGAATTTCCAAGATTCATAGCAACTCTTCTAGAACTACTTATTTCCCTCGGTTGAAAGATTCTCAATTCAATTCTCCCCAGAACTTCAATCTCAAGCTCAACTCAAGACGTGTAGATATCGAGTCTACCGTTTCTCAAATTATCGCTTCAAATATGACTGAATTTCCAAAATTGATGGCAGCTCATCTAGTACTACATATTTCCCTCGGTTGAAAGATTTTCAATTCAATTCTTCACAGAACTCCAATCTCAAGTTCAACTCAAGACGTGTAGATATCGAGTCTACCGTTTTTCAAATTATCGAATTCCAAAACACATAGCAGATCTTCTAGTACTACATAATTCCCTCGGTTGAAATATTCTCAATTTGATTCTCCTCAGAACTTGAAGAAGATTTGATTATCCCCAGATTTCAAATCACATGCCTAAATGAAGACGTGTAGATATTGAGTCTACCATTTGACATTTACCTAATTCAGACATCCTACATCAAACCTCTCCTCTCGGAATCAGAGGTCTTTCAAAAAAACAAGCTCCATTCATTACTCAATTCATTCGGAGACCTCTCGCTCCATCTTCTTTTTTTTTTTGTTTGTCTGGAGACCTCTCGCTCCTTTTTTTTTTTTTTTTAGGCTGGAGACCTCTCGCTCCGCTTTTTTTTTTTTTTTGCATGGAGACCTCTCGCTCCATCTTTTTTTTTTTTTTGCCTGGAGACCTCTCGCTCCGGATTTATCTAGGAGACCTATCGCTCCAATTTATTGTAGGAGACCTCTTGTTCCGAGCTTTATTTTTTTTTTGGAAGACCTCTCACATCTGGCTTATGTTGGAAACCCTTCGCTCCAGGCCCATCATCAAGCAAAACCACCTCTCATTATACCTTCTATCCCACGACACCACCTCCTCTTCGTCACCAAACTCCACATCAGATCTTAAACTGGTTGCATTAAGCGTAATTTCAAATTACTTAAAACATTGCAGTAGCGCTCCTCCTCTCTACTACACACTCCCCGACCACAACTCGACACAGCACCACGTCAATTCCCAACAACGAGCCAATTCAAGACCGAGCAGGCCAGGTTCAACAAGTTCTCGTTGGCAGAAAAAAAACAATCCAATTCTTCAGGTTCTGTGTCCTCCGAGATGTGAACGACTTCCACCCTCAGCACATTAAAACAAGTCGAGGCCCTCAAACAACACCTACATCTTGGGCAGCAAACTCCGCATACTTCACCTAGCCACTAACCTCTTCCTTACTGCAGGCGATTTCCGTCGGTTCTTTAACTTACCAACTGCGCCATTGTCGTGTTCTAGTCCGGACATTTTCGGACTCCTCAAAAAATCTCGCCACCATTTGGTTCGCGAACACACACACAACAGGCTGTCAGCAGTGGTGTCACGGTTCGCTCACTCGAATCGTGGTTCAAACGATACGTCATGACGCTCAAGTGTGGTTCGCTCATGATTGCGAACCAAGCACGAGCGAACCACGATCCGAACGCCTGCCGTGGTTCGCATGAACCCTTGCTCTCTCATCGCGAATGGGAGTGAGAGGGATCATCAATGAGCGGTTCGCAAGAAGAGCTAAAAAACAGCACTCAGAGAAAAACATTTCATGGTTTTTACATCGTGGACAATTTCCATTCAAATTAAATCTTTTCTCTATGGAACGTAATTAATCGCCATAGCCCCCCATCCCCCTCACCCTAAGGTGTCCACGTAGTTTATGGATGGTCCCTTGATAACTTTATCGTTAACAAATTTGAACAATTTTGTGGGAGTGAAGAATAAAAACAAATAAGTTTTTCTATCAGTGCCTACATTCTCCGTTGGCGAACCGTTCGCTGAACGCTCTCTTTACTCCGTTCAGAGCGGAGTGGCAAGCGAGCAGAGAAATGATGATCGAAATTTTGGTTCGCGAACCGTTCAAACCCGCCGCTCTGAGCGTTCGATAAGCGCTCACCCGATAGGTTCGTCGATTGAGTGGCTATGATACGCTCAAAAGCGAACCGTGACACCACTGGCTGTCAGTGAGACAACCCAAAGAAACGCATCCGTCGTCTTCACAATAATCCAACAGACTGTCGAGCCAACCAATCCCGCGTGATCATCAAACCCGAGCGCAATGCGCAGGGAAGGCTCTCTTTACCTCTCGCTCACTCTCTAAAGTAAACGTCAAATCCGTTGAAACGAATAATTACGGTGTTGTCAGAATAACGCAAAAGACATCAAAAGTCTGTAAGCTTTACACAAAATCTGTTTGAGAACATTATTTCAATTAAATCCAAAACTGTTCTGATAAAACATTATAAGATATTTTTCTAACCAACTATATTCTCCACAATCACTGTAAACAATAATATCAGCAATCTAAGCTTCATTTTAGGACCCAATTGCTTCAACAATCAAGCCGAACACCTAGTTTCGAGTAGGAATCTCGCAATCGAGAATGCCAAGGCAATGCTGTAGAGCGAATAATTTGATTTTTTTTTATTGTCCATATTCATACGGTGCTGCCAATGTTTCTCCAACGGAACATCCCCGGGGAACGCGGAACCATCTGGGTTGTGGCCAGTCCGTTTAAAATTTCCATTTTCGTAATTTTCATATGATATTGAATATGAAAATTGAATGTGATATTGAAAATCATGAAGTTTGACAGCAACATTGTCCATATTCATAGGTACCGCCAATATCCTTTCAACGGAACATCCCCCGGGGAACCTGGGCCAATCCATGTTGTGGCCAGTACAATGAAAATGTCCATCATCAATGTCCAGTTCCGTGGAACCATAAAAAGTCCATATAAAAAAATCTTGATTCTCCTTTCACTTCAAGCAGATGTCAAATATTTGTGCGCGCTACTAGCGGGCGACTGCGACGCTGTTCACCGAGATCGAGCTGCTATTTTATGAGCGACCGGTTTAGGGAAGAGTGATGGTGGAGCGCTTCCAAATCATTAGTGCGAGCGCCCGGTGGTCTTTGTGCTGTTTGGTTACTTGGGGAGCTGAGTCCAGCTGACAATCGATCAAGGGTCAATGTCGACACAGAACCTTATGTCGACTCAGTTCAATATATTTCAGTGACGGGGACTTTCATGCAAGTTGTACCCTGCACATCCTCCCTCTACTCAAAAAAAAAGAAAGAAAATGCAATCTACAAAACAACAGTTATTTCAACCCAATTTCCCTCCAAATTCTCCCTAAGTGTATTTACAAGTCGACATATTTCTTTAACACATGCCGATTTCTTAACACTGGGGGCATGCCTAGCGAGAATCGTGTTTCAACTGTCATTCTAAAGTTAATAAAAACAAAACAAACAACGTCTTGGTGGTATCAACACAACTACTGCCCGCTGCTCGGAATTTGGAGAATTCAACTGGATTTCGACCGATTTTGCTCCGGAATCGCCGATCAAGGAAGGAGACAGAACCTGGTCTTCAAGCGGTGATGGTATTCCGGCAACCCTATTAGGAATTTGGTAAAAAACGTCCGATTAAATTTTTTTGTTATTCCGAGGCATGGTTTGCAAAAAGTTGGTGCCATAAAAAGCCTGTTGCATTCTAATTGCATCTAACCGTTACTGTTGTGCTAATTTGTCACCCGGAGAGAACGTAACCCGTGCCGTCAGTGTCGTCAGTGTTTGTTAGCTGATTTGACAATTGCAGTTGAAATTGTTGTTGTTTGTCAACGATGTCTGGAGATGCTGATATGTTTTGTGCAGTTTGTAAGAAGAAAGAACTCGACCAGAAAAAAGTCATCGAATGTGCTCACTGCGGTTCCTGGGCGCATTTTAAGTGCAAAAATGTCTTGGACAAAAATATTCCGAAATTGCGGTCGAAGCCATACTACTGCACCGAGGACTGCCTGGCGGCCCAACAAAGCTCATCACGCAGTTCAGCAGCAGATGCGGTTCTTCTCAGTCGCATGAATGCAGTCCTGTCTGAAGTGACTGCTATTAAAACCACTGTTACGGAGATTGGAAGGTCTCAAAACTTCATCTCAGCCGAATTCGAAAAGCTCAGGAAGGACCTGGTCACTTTGGGCAAGGACCACAAGGAGCTGGCAAATGCCGTAGGTGATCTGCACGGTAAACATCACACTGTGAGCACAAAAGTGAACCAGCTTGAGCTCGAGGTGGACCGCCTCACAAGAGCTGGGATAACCAATAATATGGTTATTCTCGGGCTGCCTACGATGAAGGGTGAGAACACAACTGACCTGGTGAGAAAAGTAACTGCCTCTGTGGGATGTGAGCTGAGTGAAGACGCCATCCAAGATGCCAGGCGCTTGAACTCCAAGGGTAAAAACAGCGCCAGCACGTCTACGGCCCCGATCAAGGTCACTTTCACCGAGGAGCAGTTCAAGGAGGATCTTTTTGCCCAGAAGAAAAACCATGGACAACTTCTTCCTTCAGCCGTCGACGCGAAATTTGCTGCGTTCAAAAACAGAGTCGTGCTGCGGGACGAGATGACTTCGTTTGGAATGAACCTGTTGAAGGAGGCCCGAGAAGCTGAGTATCTTGCCGACTTCAAATTCATTTGGCCTGGCCGAAACGGAGCTGTGTTGGTGAAGAAATCGGAGAATTCATCCGTCCATGTGATTCGCAGCAGTGTGGATCTTCAGAAGCTTAAACAGCAAACGTCGAAGCGACCACTCAATTCATCGGTTTGTTCATCTGAGGATTCATCCCCGGTGATTGATCGCAACAAACGTGTCAAAAATCAGCACCAGTAATGACTGCTGCTGAAGATCATTTTTTTTGTATTGTGTTTATAAATGTTGAATACCGTAATCTGGGGTGAATCGGGACTTTAGTCTGAATAGGGACAGCAGTTTTTAGAGCACTTAAAGCTTTTAAATTTTGAAATGGATGTACACATTTTGTTGGTCTGAGTCTGTTCTAACCGAAACCAACCAGAAAAATCAAAATATGTTGCTCCAACATGGTTAAAACTGCTGTCCCAATTCGCCCCATATGTCCCGATTGACCCCAGTTTACGGTACCAATAAAAGTTTTAATTGTATTGATGAGTGGCTTATTTCCAATACCAATCTACCCTATGAGTCGTCTTTGAGAATTATGCAGCTCAACATTCGCAGCATGAACAATGTAACAAAGTTCGACAGCATAAAAGAGGTTCTACACAGATTCGACAGAAGGGTAGACATAATTGTACTAGGTGAAACGTGGATTCAACAAGATCGCGTTTGCTTGTTCAACATTGCGGTGTACAAGTCTATGTTTTCCTGTCGGAATGAATCAAATGGGGGCCTGGCAGTTTTTACCGAGATGAACTCGATGTGGATGAATGCTGCAACACAATTAAGGACGGTATGCACCATATCCAACTGGTGCTGAAGCGGGGTAAGCCGATTGATTTCCATGCGATTTATCGTCCACCAAATTTCGAAGCAAGGAGATTTATTTCCGAAATGGAGCAGTTTGTGTCCAGCAGCAAACCAGGGCACGATTGCATAATTGTTGGAGACATGAACATAGCAGTAAACCAGCCATCCGTCAACACCGTTCAGGAGTACACGCGTGTTCTGGAGTCCTATAACACTTACGTGACAAACAATGTGGTTACTCGACCTATGAGCTCAAATGTGCTGGATCATGTCATCTGCTCTGAAGCGCTGCTCGATAAGGTTGTGAATGAAACAGTCTTTCATGACCTGAGCGATCATTGTTTGGTGCTGTCTTCATTCAATCTTGGTTGCAGCACAACGAGAACGACTCTGGAGAAGGACATCATCGATCATAGGCGACTAAACCAACAATTCCACGAGTTTATGATAGGGTTGCCGATGGAAATGTCAGCCAATGAGAAACTTACAGCAGTAATTACCAACTACAACAATTTCGTCAAGCAATGCACTAAAACAGTAACGGTTCAGGCTAAGATAAAGGGTCACTGTCCTTGGATTAGGTTTGACCTGTGGACTAACATGCGCTGGAAAGAAAATCTTCTTAAAAGAAGCAGACGAAATCCGCTGGACGAAGAAGTAGCAGGCCTGCTGAGTCACGTGTCACGGATGCTGCAAACCAAAAAGGACAGGTGCAAGAAAGATTACTATCAAAGATTGCTTTCAAACACCAGCCAGAAGAACGCGTGGAGGATTGTAGGAGACGTACTTGGAAGGAACGGTGTAAATGATGCACCTCGGTCTGTTTACGACAACGGAGGCGTGACGACTACGGACATCTAATCATCTAATCTAATCAGACCCTAGCGCAGCCAATCTTTCGAAGGGATCCTGGAGAGTGCCTTAGGTTAGATGACGCCTAGCACTCTTCTTGTCATTTATTAACATTTGTAGTGCGCCATTGCATTGAAAATGCATTGAAACATCACAAGCGTTAAAGCGGCCAGGCCTACTGCGTAAAGCCGTATCGCAGAGATGACTCGTAATTGGGTTGAGTTTGAGCACTGAGTGTTCGAACAACAACACAATTCTGAATCGACAGGGGAGGAAGAAGCGTGGGGACACACCACCATACGCTCCGAGATTTTGGTAGTATTCGTTGGGAGCACCATGCTAAGAAGGTTTGGTACTCCGGGACCCTCTGGGATGGGACATTGTATTTCCACGAATGCCCTTGACACTATTTGCCGTGGTTATAGCGCCACAACTCACTCTCTGTAACAGTATTCCTAATTCCAGTTCTAGCTTACCAAGTCGTCATGGCCTAGTGGTTAGCATTTTGCTTACCAACCCAAAGGACGGGGATCGAACCCCGCCTCGAGCGACTTTGATTTTTCGTTCATATTCATCATTTCAAATTTATGTGTTCTTAACTTTCTCGTTGGGAGCAGATGGGCATCGAACCCAGAACCATTCGCTTACAAAGCGAACACCGTAACCAGTCAGCCAAGGCCGCTCGGAGGCGTGACGACTACGGACATGAACAAAATCTGCCAGCTGTTCAACGAGTTCTTCTGCAGTGTTGGGCACAAACTTGCGGCCACTATTCCAAGTGATCGAAATATATGTCGCTTCAACACTCTGCCGCGCCGTCCCGATTCTATGTTCCTCAGTCCCACTACGTACAATGAAGTAGTCTCGTTGATTAACCAGCTGGACACCAAGAAATGTGCGGGACCGGACAACATATCTGCAACTTTCATTAAGGTGCATTACGAGGTGTTTGCGCAGCTGATATCAGATGTCTTCAATGAAATCATCATGACTGGACAGTTCCCGGATTGTTTGAAAGTGGCTCGAGTCGTACCGGTTTACAAGGCAGGAGATAAGAAGGACGTAAACAATTATCGACCGATCTCAACCCTCTCAGTCTTAGACAAACTGATAGAGAAATTGATCGTTTGCCGCGTTAACGCATATGTAACCAGAAAGACCGACGATCGCCCTGCAATTCTTTACTCACACCAATATGGGTTCAGACCGGGGTCGAGCACGCTTACGGCAACGTGTGATCTAGTCGAAGACATATACAGCTCGTTGGACTCCAAACTACTTGCAGCCACCCTCTTCATTGACCTCAAGAAGGCATTTGACACCATAAACCACGATCTTCTCCTACAAAAGCTGGAACGCTATGGGATCAGAGGAACACCACTTGAGTTACTGAAAAGTTATCTACAAGGACGACAGCAGTACGTGTCTATTGGAAAACACAGAAGTGGGTGGTGTCCCATAACTGTTGGAGTGCCCCAAGGAGTAACTTGGGTCCGTTACTGTTCTTGCTCTTCATCAATGACATCGGCAAACTGCAGCTCAACGGGAAAACTCGACTGTTTGCGGATGACACGTCAGTGTCATACAGAGGAGGAACCTGCGAAGAATTACAACGACAAATGGCAGCAGACATCGTCCTCCTGAACGACTTCTTCAGAACGAACGTGCTATCCCTTAATCTTGCGAAAACCAAATACATGATCATCCACTCGTCAAGGAGGAGAGTTCCAGATCACCCTCAACTTACTGTAAACGGACAGACTGTTGAAGAAGTTTCCAGTTATCCCTTTCTTGGCCTCGTTCTTGATAGTACCATGTCCTGGACTGCTCATATAAGGGCCCTCAAAAGCAAACTCAGCTCTTTGTGTGGAATATTTTGGAGAATCTCGTCGTTCATTCCTTACCCACAAATGAAAATGCTGTACTTTGCTTTGGTACACTCCAGAATCCAGTACCTAGTTGCAAACTGGGGAGCAGCCTGTAAAACGGATCTACACGACTTACAAGTTCTTCAAAATCGCTGCCTGAAAATTATTTCACGCAAGCCATTGCTGTTTCCTACAACCCAACTTTACTCGGATTGTACTGATTCGATCCTTCCGGTGAAAGCATTGTATGAACTACAAACTATGATGCTGCACCGCAAGATCTCAACGGACGCCAAGCAACATCACAACTTTGCACTGAGGAGAAGGGAGTCATCTCGCGCATCCCGACAACTAGGAGATTTCATCTTACCACGGCCGTACACGGAGTTTGGAAGGAAAAAACTCTCCTACCTCGGGGGGAAGTTGTACAATGCATTGACAACCGACTGCATCGCCGCCTTCAAACGGTTACTCACCATCAACATGAAGCAGAGAATCCACCTTTTTGTGTAGAAGTCAAAACTAATGTTCTGTTACATATCGTTTCATGCCACCACCGCCCACAACCCGCTGCCCACCGCCCGCCGACCACCGCCCACCGCCCACCGCCCAACGCCCACCGCCCGCCGCCCACCGCCCAACGCCCAACGCCCACCGCCAACCGCCCAACGCCCACCACCCACCAGCAACCGCCCATCGCCAAACGCCGCTCATCTTAGTCAACAACTGTCACCACCGCTCGCCATCAATACCAAATCATAGAATGTAGGTAGTCAGAATATAAGAAATGCACTGCCTTGAAAGAGCTTAGGCTCACTGGCTAGTGCAACAGATTATTGTGGAAGATAAAAGATCAATTGAAAAGAAGGGAGCTCATCCCCAAACTTAAAAAGACAGCCGAGCCTAACTCCAGGTCAATCTTGGAGTAGGTGAATATTCCAGCAAAATGCTGAGAAGTGTGCAATTCGGTCTTTAATATATTAAAAAAAAAAATCCGAATCTAGCAGAAATAGTACAATTTCGAACCAATGTTTGTGTACGCTAGTACCATGTTGTAAAATTGGTGTTATTTTCCGTCTCTTTTGTGTCGCTGTTCAAGTGCATTGGGTGATTGGTCATTATCAGAGGGATGCTAAAGACCGCCATCTTGGGTGATTGAGATTGATAACGCGCGCAAACTGCGCACAGTGAAAACCAAAATATTTCTTTTTTTAGTAATTCAATTTTTATTATAAGAATTACTTGTAGTTAAAGTCAAATTACACAGTAGTTAAGTTAAACGTTTCATGTGATAAAAGTAAAACTTTAAATGAGGTCATCGGCCCGATGTGTGCTTAATAATCCCAACTTTAGTAATTTATTTTGCAAATAAATTGATAAAAATCACCTCACAAACATAAACTAACTTTAAAACGTACATTGCGATAAAATTTTACATAAAAACAATAATTACTTTATTTCCATTTTATGCCTGCAGTTTTTGTACTTTTTTTAACAGTGCGCAGTTGCTTTGTTTTGGTTCCGTAACGAACAGCTGTTCTTTTGTGCTGGAGCCGAAGTTGACATTTCCCTTTTGTTCTGGTGCCGAAGTTGACAGCTTGTGTTGGCTACGGGCGAGCTGCCTGTAGTGAGATATAGATGTCACCCCCCTGGTCATTATAATTAAATAATGGATTTCGACCGATTTTGCTCCGGAATCGCCGATCAAGGAAGGAGACAGAACCTGGTCTTCAAGCGGTGATGGTATTCCGGCAACCCTATTAGGAATTTGGTAAAAAACGTCCGATTAAATTTTTTTGTTATTCCGAGGCATGGTTTGCAAAAAGTTGGTGCCATAAAAAGCCTGTTGCATTCTAATTGCATCTAACCGTTACTGTTGTGCTAATTTGTCACCCGGAGAGAACGTAACCCGTGCCGTCAGTGTCGTCAGTGTTTGTTAGCTGATTTGACAATTGCAGTTGAAATTGTTGTTGTTTGTCAACGATGTCTGGAGATGCTGATATGTTTTGTGCAGTTTGTAAGAAGAAAGAACTCGACCAGAAAAAAGTCATCGAATGTGCTCACTGCGGTTCCTGGGCGCATTTTAAGTGCAAAAATGTCTTGGACAAAAATATTCCGAAATTGCGGTCGAAGCCATACTACTGCACCGAGGACTGCCTGGCGGCCCAACAAAGCTCATCACGCAGTTCAGCAGCAGATGCGGTTCTTCTCAGTCGCATGAATGCAGTCCTGTCTGAAGTGACTGCTATTAAAACCACTGTTACGGAGATTGGAAGGTCTCAAAACTTCATCTCAGCCGAATTCGAAAAGCTCAGGAAGGACCTGGTCACTTTGGGCAAGGACCACAAGGAGCTGGCAAATGCCGTAGGTGATCTGCACGGTAAACATCACACTGTGAGCACAAAAGTGAACCAGCTTGAGCTCGAGGTGGACCGCCTCACAAGAGCTGGGATAACCAATAATATGGTTATTCTCGGGCTGCCTACGATGAAGGGTGAGAACACAACTGACCTGGTGAGAAAAGTAACTGCCTCTGTGGGATGTGAGCTGAGTGAAGACGCCATCCAAGATGCCAGGCGCTTGAACTCCAAGGGTAAAAACAGCGCCAGCACGTCTACGGCCCCGATCAAGGTCACTTTCACCGAGGAGCAGTTCAAGGAGGATCTTTTTGCCCAGAAGAAAAACCATGGACAACTTCTTCCTTCAGCCGTCGACGCGAAATTTGCTGCGTTCAAAAACAGAGTCGTGCTGCGGGACGAGATGACTTCGTTTGGAATGAACCTGTTGAAGGAGGCCCGAGAAGCTGAGTATCTTGCCGACTTCAAATTCATTTGGCCTGGCCGAAACGGAGCTGTGTTGGTGAAGAAATCGGAGAATTCATCCGTCCATGTGATTCGCAGCAGTGTGGATCTTCAGAAGCTTAAACAGCAAACGTCGAAGCGACCACTCAATTCATCGGTTTGTTCATCTGAGGATTCATCCCCGGTGATTGATCGCAACAAACGTGTCAAAAATCAGCACCAGTAATGACTGCTGCTGAAGATCATTTTTTTTGTATTGTGTTTATAAATGTTGAATACCGTAATCTGGGGTGAATCGGGACTTTAGTCTGAATAGGGACAGCAGTTTTTAGAGCACTTAAAGCTTTTAAATTTTGAAATGGATGTACACATTTTGTTGGTCTGAGTCTGTTCTAACCGAAACCAACCAGAAAAATCAAAATATGTTGCTCCAACATGGTTAAAACTGCTGTCCCAATTCGCCCCATATGTCCCGATTGACCCCAGTTTACGGTACCAATAAAAGTTTTAATTGTATTGATGAGTGGCTTATTTCCAATACCAATCTACCCTATGAGTCGTCTTTGAGAATTATGCAGCTCAACATTCGCAGCATGAACAATGTAACAAAGTTCGACAGCATAAAAGAGGTTCTACACAGATTCGACAGAAGGGTAGACATAATTGTACTAGGTGAAACGTGGATTCAACAAGATCGCGTTTGCTTGTTCAACATTGCGGTGTACAAGTCTATGTTTTCCTGTCGGAATGAATCAAATGGGGGCCTGGCAGTTTTTTACCGAGATGAACTCGATGTGGATGAATGCTGCAACACAATTAAGGACGGTATGCACCATATCCAACTGGTGCTGAAGCGGGGTAAGCCGATTGATTTCCATGCGATTTATCGTCCACCAAATTTCGAAGCAAGGAGATTTATTTCCGAAATGGAGCAGTTTGTGTCCAGCAGCAAACCAGGGCACGATTGCATAATTGTTGGAGACATGAACATAGCAGTAAACCAGCCATCCGTCAACACCGTTCAGGAGTACACGCGTGTTCTGAGTCCTATAACACTTACGTGACAAACAATGTGGTTACTCGACCTATGAGCTCAAATGTGCTGGATCATGTCATCTGCTCTGAAGCGCTGCTCGATAAGGTTGTGAATGAAACAGTCTTTCATGACCTGAGCGATCATTGTTTGGTGCTGTCTTCATTCAATCTTGGTTGCAGCACAACGAGAACGACTCTGGAGAAGGACATCATCGATCATAGGCGACTAAACCAACAATTCCACGAGTTTATGATAGGGTTGCCGATGGAAATGTCAGCCAATGAGAAACTTACAGCAGTAATTACCAACTACAACAATTTCGTCAAGCAATGCACTAAAACAGTAACGGTTCAGGCTAAGATAAAGGGTCACTGTCCTTGGATTAGGTTTGACCTGTGGACTAACATGCGCTGGAAAGAAAATCTTCTTAAAAGAAGCAGACGAAATCCGCTGGACGAAGAAGTAGCAGGCCTGCTGAGTCACGTGTCACGGATGCTGCAAACCAAAAAGGACAGGTGCAAGAAAGATTACTATCAAAGATTGCTTTCAAACACCAGCCAGAAGAACGCGTGGAGGATTGTAGGAGACGTACTTGGAAGGAACGGTGTAAATGATGCACCTCGGTCTGTTTACGACAACGGAGGCGTGACGACTACGGACATCTAATCATCTAATCTAATCAGACCCTAGCGCAGCCAATCTTTCGAAGGGATCCTGGAGAGTGCCTTAGGTTAGATGACGCCTAGCACTCTTCTTGTCATTTATTAACATTTGTAGTGCGCCATTGCATTGAAAATGCATTGAAACATCACAAGCGTTAAAGCGGCCAGGCCTACTGCGTAAAGCCGTATCGCAGAGATGACTCGTAATTGGGTTGAGTTTGAGCACTGAGTGTTCGAACAACAACACAATTCTGAATCGACAGGGGAGGAAGAAGCGTGGGGACACACCACCATACGCTCCGAGATTTTGGTAGTATTCGTTGGGAGCACCATGCTAAGAAGGTTTGGTACTCCGGGACCCTCTGGGATGGGACATTGTATTTCCACGAATGCCCTTGACACTATTTGCCGTGGTTATAGCGCCACAACTCACTCTCTGTAACAGTATTCCTAATTCCAGTTCTAGCTTACCAAGTCGTCATGGCCTAGTGGTTAGCATTTTTGCTTACCAACCCAAAGGACGGGGGATCGAACCCCGCCTCGAGCGACTTTGATTTTTCGTTCATATTCATCATTTCAAATTTATGTGTTCTTAACTTTCTCGTTGGGAGCAGATGGGCATCGAACCCAGAACCATTCGCTTACAAAGCGAACACCGTAACCAGTCAGCCACGGCCGCTCGGAGGCGTGACGACTACGGACATGAACAAAATCTGCCAGCTGTTCAACGAGTTCTTCTGCAGTGTTGGGCACAAACTTGCGGCCACTATTCCAAGTGATCGAAATATATGTCGCTTCAACACTCTGCCGCGCCGTCCCGATTCTATGTTCCTCAGTCCCACTACGTACAATGAAGTAGTCTCGTTGATTAACCAGCTGGACACCAAGAAATGTGCGGGACCGGACAACATATCTGCAACTTTCATTAAGGTGCATTACGAGGTGTTTGCGCAGCTGATATCAGATGTCTTCAATGAAATCATCATGACTGGACAGTTCCCGGATTGTTTGAAAGTGGCTCGAGTCGTACCGGTTTACAAGGCAGGAGATAAGAAGGACGTAAACAATTATCGACCGATCTCAACCCTCTCAGTCTTAGACAAACTGATAGAGAAATTGATCGTTTGCCGCGTTAACGCATATGTAACCAGAAAGACCGACGATCGCCCTGCAATTCTTTACTCACACCAATATGGGTTCAGACCGGGGTCGAGCACGCTTACGGCAACGTGTGATCTAGTCGAAGACATATACAGCTCGTTGGACTCCAAACTACTTGCAGCCACCCTCTTCATTGACCTCAAGAAGGCATTTGACACCATAAACCACGATCTTCTCCTACAAAAGCTGGAACGCTATGGGATCAGAGGAACACCACTTGAGTTACTGAAAAGTTATCTACAAGGACGACAGCAGTACGTGTCTATTGGAAAACACAGAAGTGGGTGGTGTCCCATAACTGTTGGAGTGCCCCAAGGAGTAACTTGGGTCCGTTACTGTTCTTGCTCTTCATCAATGACATCGGCAAACTGCAGCTCAACGGGAAAACTCGACTGTTTGCGGATGACACGTCAGTGTCATACAGAGGAGGAACCTGCGAAGAATTACAACGACAAATGGCAGCAGACATCGTCCTCCTGAACGACTTCTTCAGAACGAACGTGCTATCCCTTAATCTTGCGAAAACCAAATACATGATCATCCACTCGTCAAGGAGGAGAGTTCCAGATCACCCTCAACTTACTGTAAACGGACAGACTGTTGAAGAAGTTTCCAGTTATCCCTTTCTTGGCCTCGTTCTTGATAGTACCATGTCCTGGACTGCTCATATAAGGGCCCTCAAAAGCAAACTCAGCTCTTTGTGTGGAATATTTTGGAGAATCTCGTCGTTCATTCCTTACCCACAAATGAAAATGCTGTACTTTGCTTTGGTACACTCCAGAATCCAGTACCTAGTTGCAAACTGGGGAGCAGCCTGTAAAACGGATCTACACGACTTACAAGTTCTTCAAAATCGCTGCCTGAAAATTATTTCACGCAAGCCATTGCTGTTTCCTACAACCCAACTTTACTCGGATTGTACTGATTCGATCCTTCCGGTGAAAGCATTGTATGAACTACAAACTATGATGCTGCACCGCAAGATCTCAACGGACGCCAAGCAACATCACAACTTTGCACTGAGGAGAAGGGAGTCATCTCGCGCATCCCGACAACTAGGAGATTTCATCTTACCACGGCCGTACACGGAGTTTGGAAGGAAAAAACTCTCCTACCTCGGGGGGAAGTTGTACAATGCATTGACAACCGACTGCAAAAAAACGACAACCATCGCCGCCTTCAAACGGTTACTCACCATCAACATGAAGCAGAGAATCCACCTTTTTGTGTAGAAGTCAAAACTAATGTTCTGTTACATATCGTTTCATGCCACCACCGCCCACAACCCGCTGCCCACCGCCCGCCGACCACCGCCCACCGCCCACCGCCCAACGCCCACCGCCCGCCGCCCACCGCCCAACGCCCAACGCCCACCGCCAACCGCCCAACGCCCACCACCCACCAGCAACCGCCCATCGCCAAACGCCGCTCATCTTAGTCAACAACTGCCACCACCGCTCGCCATCAATACCAAATCATAGAATGTAGGTAGTCAGAATATAAGAAATGCACTGCCTTGAAAGAGCTTAGGCTCACTGGCTAGTGCAACAGATTATTGTGGAAGATAAAAGATCAATTGAAAAGAAGGGAGCTCATCCCCAAACTTAAAAAGACAGCCGAGCCTAACTCCAGGTCAATCTTGGAGTAGGTGAATATTCCAGCAAAATGCTGAGAAGTGTGCAATTCGGTCTTTAATATATTAAAAAAAAAATCCGAATCTAGCAGAAATAGTACAATTTCGAACCAATGTTTGTGTACGCTAGTACCATGTTGTAAAATTGGTGTTATTTTCCGTCTCTTTTGTGTCGCTGTTCAAGTGCATTGGGTGATTGGTCATTATCAGAGGGATGCTAAAGACCGCCATCTTGGGTGATTGAGATTGATAACGCGCGCAAACTGCGCACAGTGAAAACCAAAATATTTCTTTTTTTAGTAATTCAATTTTTATTATAAGAATTACTTGTAGTTAAAGTCAAATTACACAGTAGTTAAGTTAAACGTTTCATGTGATAAAAGTAAAACTTTAAATGAGGTCATCGGCCCGATGTGTGCTTAATAATCCCAACTTTAGTAATTTATTTTGCAAATAAATTGATAAAAATCACCTCACAAACATAAACTAACTTTAAAACGTACATTGCGATAAAATTTTACATAAAAACAATAATTACTTTATTTCCATTTTATGCCTGCAGTTTTTGTACTTTTTTTAACAGTGCGCAGTTGCTTTGTTTTGGTTCCGTAACGAACAGCTGTTCTTTTGTGCTGGAGCCGAAGTTGACATTTCCCTTTTGTTCTGGTGCCGAAGTTGACAGCTTGTGTTGGCTACGGGCGAGCTGCCTGTAGTGAGATATAGATGTCACCCCCCTGGTCATTATAATTAAATAATGGCATCAGTAGTGCGGTGCCTGTGTGGACGCGCAGTCCTGTTTTTTCGTGTTATTTTCCGTCTCTTTTGTGTCGCTGTTCGAGTGCATGGGGTGATTGGTCATTATAATTAAATTAGGCATCAGTAGTGCGGTGCCTGTGTGGACGCGCAGTCCTGTTTTTTCGTGTTATTTTCCGTCTCTTTTGTGTCGCTGTTCGAGTGCATGGGGTGATTGGTCATTATAATTAAATAATGGCATCAGTAGTGCGGTGCCTGTGTGGACGCGCAGTCCTGTTTTTTCGTGTTATTTTCCGTCTCTTTTGTGTCGCTGTTCGAGTGCATGGAGTGATTGGTCATTATAATTAAATAATGGCATCAGTAGTGCGGTGCCTGTGTGGACGCGCAGTCCTGTTTTTTCGTGTTATTTTCCGTCTCTTTTGTGTCGCTGTTCGAGTGCATGGAGTGATTGGTCATTATAATTAAATAATGGCATCAGTAGTGCGGTGCCTGTGTGGACGCGCAGTCCTGTTTTTTCGTGTTATTTTCCGTCTCTTTTGTGTCGCTGTTCAAGTGCATTGGGTGATTGGTCATTATAATTAAATAATGGCATCAGTAGTGCGGTGCCTGTGTGGACGCGCAGTCCTGTTTTTTCGTGTTATTTTCCGTCTCTTTTGTGTCGCTGTTCGAGTGCATGGAGTGATTGGTCATTATAATTAAATTAGGCATCAGTAGTGCGGTGCCTGTGTGGACGCGCAGTCCTGTTTTTTCGTGTTATTTTCCGTCTCTTTTGTGTCGCTGTTCGAGTGCATGGGGTGATTGGTCATTATAATTAAATTAGGCATCAGTAGTGCGGTGCCTGTGTGGACGCGCAGTCCTGTTTTTTCGTGTTATTTTCCGTCTCTTTTGTGTCGCTGTTCGAGTGCATGGAGTGATTGGTCATTATAATTAAATAATGGCATCAGTAGTGCGGTGCCTGTGTGGACGCGCAGTCCTGTTTTTTCGTGTTATTTTCCGTCTCTTTTGTGTCGCTGTTCGAGTGCATGGGGTGATTGGTCATTATAATTAAATTAGGCATCAGTAGTGCGGTGCCTGTGTGGACGCGCAGTCCTGTTTTTCGTGTTATTTTCCGTCTCTTTTGTTTCGCTGTTCGAGTGCATGGAGTGATTGGTCATTATAATTAAATAATGGCATCAGTAGTGCGGTGCCTGTGTGGACGCGCAGTCCTGTTTTTTCGTGTTATTTTCCGTCTCTTTTGTGTCGCTGTTCGAGTGCATGGAGTGATTGGTCATTATAATTAAATAATGGCATCAGTAGTGCGGTGCCTGTGTGGACGCGCAGTCCTGTTTTTCGTGTTATTTTCCGTCTCTTTTGTGTCGCTGTTCGAGTGCATGGGGTGATTGGTCATTATAATTAAATAATGGCATCAGTAGTGCGGTGCCTGTGTGGACGCGCAGTCCTGTTTTTTCGTGTTATTTTCCGTCTCTTTTGTGTCGCTGTTCGAGTGCATGGAGTGATTGGTCATTATAATTAAATAATGGCATCAGTAGTGCGGTGCCTGTGTGGACGCGCAGTCCTGTTTTTCGTGTTATTTTCCGTCTCTTTTGTGTCGCTGTTCGAGTGCATGGAGTGATTGGTCATTATAATTAAATAATGGCATCAGTAGTGCGGTGCCTGTGTGGACGCGCAGTCCTGTTTTTTCGTGTTATTTTCCGTCTCTTTTGTGTCGCTGTTCGAGTGCATTGGGTGATTGGTCATTATAATTAAATAATGGCATCAGTAGTGCGGTGCCTGTGTGGACGCGCAGTCCTGTTTTTCGTGTTATTTTCCGTCTCTTTTGTGTCGCTGTTCGAGTGCATGGAGTGATTGGTCATTATAATTAAATTAGGCATCAGTAGTGCGGTGCCTGTGTGGACGCGCAGTCCTGTTTTTTCGTGTTATTTTCCGTCTCTTTTGTGTCGCTGTTCGAGTGCATGGGGTGATTGGTCATTATAATTAAATTAGGCATCAGTAGTGCGGTGCCTGTGTGGACGCGCAGTCCTGTTTTTTCGTGTTATTTTCCGTCTCTTTTGTGTCGCTGTTCGAGTGCATGGAGTGATTGGTCATTATAATTAAATAATGGCATCAGTAGTGCGGTGCCTGTGTGGACGCGCAGTCCTGTTTTTTCGTGTTATTTTCCGTCTCTTTTGTGTCGCTGTTCGAGTGCATGGGGTGATTGGTCATTATAATTAAATTAGGCATCAGTAGTGCGGTGCCTGTGTGGACGCGCAGTCCTGTTTTTTCGTGTTATTTTCCGTCTCTTTTGTTTCGCTGTTCGAGTGCATGGAGTGATTGGTCATTATAATTAAATAATGGCATCAGTAGTGCGGTGCCTGTGTGGACGCGCAGTCCTGTTTTTTCGTGTTATTTTCCGTCTCTTTTGTGTCGCTGTTCGAGTGCATGGAGTGATTGGTCATTATAATTAAATAATGGCATCAGTAGTGCGGTGCCTGTGTGGACGCGCAGTCCTGTTTTTTCGTGTTATTTTCCGTCTCTTTTGTGTCGCTGTTCGAGTGCATGGAGTGATTGGTCATTATAATTAAATAATGGCATCAGTAGTGCGGTGCCTGTGTGGACGCGCAGTCCTGTTTTTTCGTGTTATTTTCCGTCTCTTTTGTGTCGCTGTTCGAGTGCATGGAGTGATTGGTCATTATAATTAAATAATGGCATCAGTAGTGCGGTGCCTGTGTGGACGCGCAGTCCTGTTTTTTCGTGTTATTTTCCGTCTCTTTTGTGTCGCTGTTCGAGTGCATGGGGTGATTGGTCATTATAATTAAATTAGGCATCAGTAGTGCGGTGCCTGTGTGGACGCGCAGTCCTGTTTTTTCGTGTTATTTTCCGTCTCTTTTGTGTCGCTGTTCGAGTGCATGGGGTGATTGGTCATTATAATTAAATTAGGCATCAGTAGTGCGGTGTCTGTGTGGACGCGCAGTCCTGTTTTTTCGTGTTATTTTCCGTCTCTTTTGTGTCGCTGTTCGAGTGCATGGAGTGATTGGTCATTATAATTAAATAATGGCATCAGTAGTGCGGTGCCTGTGTGGACGCGCAGTCCTGTTTTTGCGTGTTATTTTCCGTCTCTTTTGTGTCGCTGTTCGAGTGCATGGAGTGATTGGTCATTATAATTAAATAATGGCATCAGTAGTGCGGTGCCTGTGTGGACGCGCAGTCCTGTTTTTTCGTGTTATTTTCCGTCTCTTTTGTGTCGCTGTTCAAGTGCATTGGGTGATTGGTCATTATAATTAAATTAGGCATCAGTAGTGCGGTGCCTGTGTGGACGCGCAGTCCTGTTTTTTCGTGTTATTTTCCGTCTCTTTTGTTTCGCTGTTCGAGTGCATGGAGTGATTGGTCATTATAATTAAATAATGGCATCAGTAGTGCGGTGCCTGTGTGGACGCGCAGTCCTGTTTTTTCGTGTTATTTTCCGTCTCTTTTGTGTCGCTGTTCGAGTGCATGGGGTGATTGGTCATTATAATTAAATAATGGCATCAGTAGTGCGGTGCCTGTGTGGACGCGCAGTCCTGTTTTTTTCGTGTTATTTTCCGTCTCTTTTGTGTCGCTGTTCGAGTGCATGGAGTGATTGGTCATTATAATTAAATAATGGCATCAGTAGTGCGGTGCCTGTGTGGACGCGCAGTCCTGTTTTTTCGTGTTATTTTCCGTCTCTTTTGTGTCGCTGTTCGAGTGCATGGGGTGATTGGTCATTATAATTAAATAAGGCATCAGTAGTGCGGTGCCTGTGTGGACGCGCAGTCCTGTTTTTCGTGTTATTTTCCGTCTCTTTTGTGTCGCTGTTCGAGTGCATGGGTGATTGGTCATTATAATTAAATAATGGCATCAGTAGTGCGGTGCCTGTGTGGACGCGCAGTCCTGTTTTTCGTGTTATTTTCCGTCTCTTTTGTGTCGCTGTTCGAGTGCATGGAGTGATTGGTCATTATAATTAAATAATGGCATCAGTAGTGCGGTGCCTGTGTGGACGCGCAGTCCTGTTTTTGCGTGTTATTTTCCGTCTCTTTTGTGTCGCTGTTCGAGTGCATGGGGTGATTGGTCATTATAATTAAATTAGGCATCAGTAGTGCGGTGCCTGTGTGGACGCGCAGTCCTGTTTTTCGTGTTATTTTCCGTCTCTTTTGTGTCGCTGTTCGAGTGCATGGAGTGATTGGTCATTATAATTAAATAATGGCATCAGTAGTGCGGTGCCTGTGTGGACGCGCAGTCCTGTTTTTGCGTGTTATTTTCCGTCTCTTTTGTGTCGCTGTTCGAGTGCATGGGGTGATTGGTCATTATAATTAAATAATGGCATCAGTAGTGCGGTGCCTGTGTGGACGCGCAGTCCTGTTTTTTCGTGTTATTTTCCGTCTCTTTTGTGTCGCTGTTCGAGTGCATGGAGTGATTGGTCATTATAATTAAATAATGGCATCAGTAGTGCGGTGCCTGTGTGGACGCGCAGTCCTGTTTTTTCGTGTTATTTTCCGTCTCTTTTGTGTCGCTGTTCGAGTGCATGGGGTGATTGGTCATTATAATTAAATAATGGCATCAGTAGTGCGGTGCCTGTGTGGACGCGCAGTCCTGTTTTTCGTGTTATTTTCCGTCTCTTTTGTGTCGCTGTTCGAGTGCATGGGGTGATTGGTCATTATAATTAAATAATGGCATCAGTAGTGCGGTGCCTGTGTGGACGCGCAGTCCTGTTTTTTCGTGTTATTTTCCGTCTCTTTTGTGTCGCTGTTCGAGTGCATGGGGTGATTGGTCATTATAATTAAATAATGGCATCAGTAGTGCGGTGCCTGTGTGGACGCGCAGTCCTGTTTTTGCGTGTTATTTTCCGTCTCTTTTGTGTCGCTGTTCGAGTGCATGGGGTGATTGGTCATTATAATTAAATAATGGCATCAGTAGTGCGGTGCCTGTGTGGACGCGCAGTCCTGTTTTTCGTGTTATTTTCCGTCTCTTTTGTGTCGCTGTTCGAGTGCATGGGTGATTGGTCATTATAATTAAATAATGGCATCAGTAGTGCGGTGCCTGTGTGGACGCGCAGTCCTGTTTTTCGTGTTATTTTCCGTCTCTTTTGTGTCGCTGTTCGAGTGCATGGAGTGATTGGTCATTATAATTAAATAATGGCATCAGTAGTGCGGTGCCTGTGTGGACGCGCAGTCCTGTTTTTCGTGTTATTTTCCGTCTCTTTTGTGTCGCTGTTCGAGTGCATGGGGTGATTGGTCATTATAATTAAATTAGGCATCAGTAGTGCGGTGCCTGTGTGGACGCGCAGTCCTGTTTTTTCGTGTTATTTTCCGTCTCTTTTGTGTCGCTGTTCGAGTGCATGGGGTGATTGGTCATTATAATTAAATAATGGCATCAGTAGTGCGGTGCCTGTGTGGACGCGCAGTCCTGTTTTTTCGTGTTATTTTCCGTCTCTTTTGTGTCGCTGTTCGAGTGCATGGGGTGATTGGTCATTATAATTAAATAATGGCATCAGTAGTGCGGTGCCTGTGTGGACGCGCAGTCCTGTTTTTTCGTGTTATTTTCCGTCTCTTTTGTGTCGCTGTTCGAGTGCATGGGGTGATTGGTCATTATAATTAAATAATGGCATCAGTAGTGCGGTGTCTGTGTGGACGCGCAGTCCTGTTTTTTCGTGTTATTTTCCGTCTCTTTTGTGTCGCTGTTCGAGTGCATTGGGTGATTGGTCATTATAATTAAATAATGGCATCAGTAGTGCGGTGCCTGTGTGGACGCGCAGTCCTGTTTTTTTCGTGTTATTTTCCGTCTCTTTTGTGTCGCTGTTCGAGTGCATGGTCATTATAATTAAATAATGGCATCTGTTCCGACGCGGCGCAACAAATATTACCGCGAAAGGTCCCCCGGCGGGATGGCGACCGGAGCAAAGCTTGCTGCGGTGCAGTTGACATCTGCATGAAGAAACGTAGAATAGAAGGATAAGAGAAGAGGTTTGTTTACCAACAAAGTGAAAGTGGTGCGAACGGAAGAGGTTGATTTTGTGCGTTGGAGAAAAACGGCTGCGTTGTTCAAATTTATATTATCTTTGTGCAACTGCACTAGTAAGTGAGCGATGAAGAAATTACGATCTAAAACTAATCCTAAACTTAAATTATATAGGAATACCAAAGGAGAACTGCTCTTCTTCTCAACTGCTCTGCAAAAGGGCCCAAATTTGTAGGTTACCTGTGCGTGAGTAATACAGAAACTTAAAAATAGTGAAAAGAATACATTTAGTTAAAATTACTTACCATTTATAGTTGCCCGCAAGTCCGGCGAGAATTGTCATTGGGTTTTGAAGTCAGAGTTGTACTAGGGTGACCGATGTAAGAGCAACCTTACCAGCGTGAGTATTAGGCAGGTTTTAAGGTTTTGTAACGCGTGTTAGTAACTTTGCTCCCACACCGGTCGTAGCCAAATGCGTTGCTAAACTAAAACGTAACGCCCCGGTTGGGAGCGAGTTACCAAATCTAGCAACGCGCTAGCAACGCAGCTAAAACTTTGAACTGTCAAAGTTCGTACCAAGCTGACGTAGCTTCTGTGTTTGTTTATGTTTTTTCGTTTTTCGTCGGTGGTTCTGGGTTGCAAATTCCGTCGCGAAATAGTGTTGTGGATTTAACAACAGTTTTGGCTAGTGTAATTTGGAACGAAGATTTTTTCCCGGGGGCAGTTTTGTACGGGAAGCCTGAGATAAACCCGGTCCGGATTTGATCCGACATTGCTCGCGCCACTGCTGCAGTTGTTCCGGAACCGGTCGCAGTGGATTCAACAGCGTGTTCCCATCCTGCAGGACACCTCCGTGATTTGCGCCTGGACGGAACGCCGGAATAGGGCACGTAGGCCGACGAGAACATCTGGTGGCATCGCAAACAGCGAGGTACAGGCCGTAAAGTTAGAGTTTGCTCCGACTGAAGCAAATTCGCGATGGATTCGAATGCCATCTTGGACACGAAACGTAAGTTTGTTTACTTTTTCCTCCATGTTTGGGAGCCAGTAGGAGAACCGGTAAAAAACGATTGTAATTGAGTCGGATGAAAAGGCGACCCTTCCGAAAGAGGAAGGAAGAAATTTGGACCAGAAATTTAGGTTATTGAAACGGAACAAAATTTTGTTTGCGCATCCGAAAAATCGTCAAAGAAGAATCGTTTCTCTGTACCAAACCAGTGCATCGTGCTGAAAAATGAAATCATTTCCGGATGGTCGTCTCAATCAGAAGAAATCCCCGACGAAGGAACTGACCGTGCATATGTTCCAGCTGGAATCGCAAGCGTTTGACGAATGGGAGAATTGCGGGATGAGGAATCGGTTTTGCTTCCGGTGATGTTTTTTCCAAGCTATCAAGAAGCTGTTGATCTCAACTGCAGTAGTTAAAACGCCGCTGAGATCACCCGAGGCCCATGTGATAGTAAATAACAGTACGTGCTCGCAGTACATCCTTCTCGAGACCCACGTGAACCTACTTGAAGAGTTCGTGGACAGACAGCTGGCACGGAAGATGCTCGACGTTGAGATCAATCTACATCCTAGCTGAAATCCACTACGATCGATCCGGGTCCAGTTGGCCAACATTTGTGGAGAGCATGGGTTCGTCGAAACCAGGGGCTTGCTCCTGGTCAAGCACCTGTTTGCGAAAAACCACGGAATTAAGGACCTGTACGTTGAGTGGCAGAGTTTAAAATAACCTGATGGCGATTATCGAGCGGTACAGCCTGGGATCCACAAAATCTCAATATTTGTCAGAGGCGAATACCTGTTCGAAATAAATTCCTCTATGAATACAAAACAAGAAAAACAAATTGAAAAAAAAAAAATATTGGGTTAAAGATTAAAAAGTTGATAGTTGATCCATCGAAAAAATGTTGTCTTGTCAAAAAAAAATTGCATTAAAATAAAAAAGTGATCAGAAATGGTTTTTAATCGTGTTTTATACCGTTGTACATAAAAATTTGCATAGGGTTTAGTACCGAATTTTGAGGTAATGATGCAGTTTGGTTCAAAACCATGTAAACTATCAGACAAACCAATAAAATGTAGTACAGTCGACTCTCTGGCTGTCGATCTTCTCGATATCAATAATGCTCCATGTACACCCAAACGAAATATATATCTCAAAATGAATTTGCTGCAGAAAATGTTATATTTTATTACATTTTTGCAGCAAATATAGATCATTTTTGCCCGCGTGTAAACACGTCAGCGATCTGCAGTTCTCACCAACACATAGAATGCTGGAGCGTCCCCGAGCAACACTCTAGAGAACATTATGTTTGCGCTCTGTCCCTCACCGTTCATCAAGCGTCCATGGCGCGGTGGTAGCGTGTCGGATCAGCAACCTAGAAGTTGATGGTTCAATCCTCGTTCTGTTAAGATTTTTTTTCTGCAATACAATCAATCTGCCGTCGGTAATGTCGATAATTGTCGGTAACGGGCAAAAATGTCATACCCCTATATCGCAAAAAATGCATGAGGACAGATTTCATGCAGATGCTGATATACTTTCATGCCGCCATGTATCACAATCATGCGACCGCCGGTTGGGTGTACCGATGAATTCTTCAGTCCCTTCAAACTACATACTTCGATTGTCTTTATTCCTCGATATTTTCTCTTGCTTGAAGGATCTCTTCCTCGACGGTCCCTTGGATTCTATTTGCTTTAAATATCTATTCCGGTTGTCAATAATTTCACTTTCTCATGGCTTGCATAGACACTTTTCTTTGAGAAACGAAGCTTTGAAGGGTGTTTGACATTTATTTGTTTTTGTTTGCTGGACGTTGCCATGATTCTCTCCTACAGCTGGTCAGCAAGAAAAAACAAATATCAATCGAGTCTTCATTTTGCATCGTTCTGTAAACTGATGCTTCTTTTCCTCGACGGTCCCTTGGATATTGACAACCAGAGAGTCGACTGTAGTTAAATCCACTTTTTCGTGAAATTCTAACACGTAGCATTATGGGCGGGACAACTTGGACACGCGTTTTTCTCGGCTTGCTGTTTTTATATATGGGACAGACACGATTAGAGCGGCAGTACACTAATGGTACGTTCGTTTGAACAGCCGATGCGGCACTGAGTGCCGCACTCGTCGGTGTTAGTTTTGGTTCAATCGAACGTCATTTGTCAAACGAACGTACCATAAGCCAGAGATGGTGAAGAAAAGCCCCAAGAAATCGTTCTCTCTCCTTTGTTCTGTTGTTCGTAAAGTCATTTTTTGACCCCTTTTCCTGGGAGGTGCGTATTGGGCCTGAAGTAGAGAGGGGCAAAGGTACACACCTAATGACATTCATTCTGTAACCGGTAACCATAGACTTTTCCGGCCTATTTACCAAAAGGTACCCCTATCACTTGCCTACAAAACGTATTACCAAAATTGACCAAAATACACGGAGTCCTAGGTTCGAGTAGAAACTCGCAATAGAGACCACAAAAGACCTGAAAATCGTTAAAGTTAATAGCTAGATTAATAGCTTGTTTTGTTTCGTGTATCGTGTTCAGGTTCAGTTTTCAACCTGGAGAGTGGTCAGGTCAATCATGGACCTCCCAATATTGATATTGTTGGATATGGGATTCTTGAGGATCCCTATCCACAGAACACCACTACAGCTGGACTCACTGGTGATATTTGCCTATCACCATATTGACGTCAACACAGCTCGTCAGATGGCCATCGACTTCTCCCGCGAGAACACGTCTTGTTTTATTTATGTTTGTTATTGTCAGAATAAATGTAGTTTTAATTCGTTGCGTGTTAATCGTGTGTTTTATTACCCCTCCGAAAGGGCTAATACCCGGGATCCAACAGATATTCTTGTTAATTTTTCAAAACTTTGAAGTTTGGTACCAATCATATCCGGTGGGCCACAATCCCGGAATTGTCCCTCCTCGGAAACTTCCCCGGGGGCACCGAGACAATCTGGAGAGTGGTCAGGGCACTCATGGACCTCAAAATGTCATAGTCGTGTTTATCTTTGAAAATCATGAAGTTTTATACCCATCATGCCCGATGGACCACAATTCCGGAAATGTCCCTCCTCCGGAACATCCCTGGGGGTCACCGGGACAACCTGGAGAGTGGTCAGGGCACTCGAAACTATTGGCACTACGCCCCCCGGGGCATGGCCTTCCTCTAACGTGGGATTTCTGCTCCAGCGCCTCTGACGAGACAGGAGAAACCGGGACCGACGTTTTACTTCACCATCCGATAGAAGCTCAGTGGATAAGGCGGGAATCGAACCCGCGTCTCATAGCATCATCGGGATCGGCAGCCGAAGCCGCTACCCCTGCGCCACGAGACCTCAAAATGTCATAGTCGTGTTTATCTTTGAAAATCATGAAGTTTGATATCCATCATGCCCGGTGGACCACAATTCCGAAATTGTCCCTTCACCGGAACATCCCTGGGGGTCACCGGGACAATCTGGAGAGTGGTCAGGGCACTCATGGACCTCAAAATGTCATAATCGTGTTTATCTTTGAAAATCATGAAGTTTGATACCCATCATGCCCGATGGACCACAATTCCGGAAATGTCCCTCCTCCGGAACATCCCTGGGGGTCACCGGGACAACCTGGAGAGTGGTCAGGGCACTCATGGACCTCAAAATGTCATAGTCGTGTTGATCTTTGAAAATCATGAAGTTTGATACCCATTATGCCCGGTGGACCACAATTCCGGAATTGTCCTTCCTCCGGAACATCCCTGGGGGTCACCGGGACAACTTGGAGAGTGGTCAGGTAACTCATGGACCTCGTGTTTATCTTTGAAATGATGATAGCTCGAATTAAAGTTATTATATTTTCTTCAAACAAGATTTCGAAACTTTTTCATCAAACTGCCGAACAAATAGTTCAGCAACCACCGGTAAGGTTGCCGGGTAGTAAATTGCTAACCCAATTTGACAACGACCGGTGTGAGACCGAGTGACTAAACTAAAATAGAAGCGTTACGGGTTAATAGAATAGCAACAATTTCCGCAACGCACCGGTAATGATGCTCTAGAGATGATGCTCTTAGAGCATCATTACCGGTGCGTTGCGGAAATTGTTGCTATTCTATTAACCCGTAACGCTTCTATTTTAGTTTAGTCACTCGGTCTCACACCGGTCGTTGTCAAATTGGGTTAGCAATTTACTACCCGGCAACCTTACCGGTGGTTGCTGAACTATTTGTTCGGCAGTTTGATGAAAAAGTTTCGAAATCTTGTTTGAAGAAAATATAATAACTTTAATTCGAGCTATCATCATTTCAAAGATAAACACGAGGTCCATGAGTTACCTGACCACTCTCCAAGATGTTCCGGGAAGGACAATTCCGGAATTGTGGTCCACCGGGCATAATGGGTATCAAACTTCATGATTTTCAAAGATCAACACGACTATGACATTTTGAGGTCCATGAGTGCCTGACCACTCTCCAGGTTGTCCCGGTGACCCCAGGGAGGAGGAGGGACATTTCGGAATTGTGGTCCATCGGGCATGATGGGTATCAAACTTCATGATTTTCAAAGATAAACACGATTATGACATTTTGAGGTCCATGAGTGCCCTGACCACTCTCCAGATTGTCCCGGTGACAGATGTTGGTGAAGGGACAATTTCGGAATTGTGGTCCACCGGGCATGATGGATATCAAACTTCATGATTTTCAAAGATAAACACGACTATGACATTTTGAGGTCTCGTGGCGCAAGCGGCGGCTGCCGATCCCGATGATGCCCGGGTTCCCGCCTTATCCACTGAGCTTCTATCGGATGGTGAAGTAAAACGTCGGTCCCGGTTTCTCCTGTCTCGTCAGAGGCGCTGGAGCAGAAATCCCACGTTAGAGAAGGCCATGCCCCGGGGCGTAGTGCCAATAGTTTCGAGTGCCCTGACCTCTCCAGGTTGTCCCGGTGACCCCAGATGTTCCGGAGGAGGGACATTTCCGGAATTGTGGTCCATCGGGCATGATGGGTATAAAACTTCATGATTTTCAAAGATAAACACGACTATGACATTTTGAGGTCCATGAGTGCCCTGACCACTCTCCAGATTGTCTCGGTGCCCCCGGGGAAGTTTCCGAGGAGGGACAATTCCGGGATTGTGGCCCACCGGATATGATTGGTACCAAACTTCAAAGTTTTGAAAAATTAACAAGAATATCTGTTGGATCCCGGTATTAGCCCTTTCGAGAGGGTAATAAAACACACGATTAACACGCAACGAATTAAAACTACATTTATTCTGACAATAACAAACATAAATAAAACAAGACGTGTTCTCGCGGAGAAGTCGATGGCCATCTGACGAGCTGTGTTGACGTCAATATGGTGATAGGCAAATATCACCAGTGAGTCCAGCTGTAGTGGTGTTCTGTGGATAATCCTCAAGAATCCCATATCCAACAATATCAATATTGGGAGGTCCATGATTGACCTGACCACTCTCCAGGTTGAAAACTGAACCTGAACACGATACACGAAACAAAACAAGCTATTAATCTAGCTATTAACTTTAACGATTTTCAGGTCTTTGTGGTCTCTATTGCGAGTTTCTGAACCTAGGACTCCGTGTATTTTGGTCAATTTTGGTAATACGTTTTTTGTAGGCTTTTGGTAAATAGGCCGGAAAAGTCTATGGTTACCGGTTACAGAATGAATGTCATTAGGTGTGTACCTTTGCCCTCTCTACTTCAGGCCCAATACGCACCTCCCAGGAAAAGGGGTCAAAAATGACTTTACGAACAACAGAACGATTTCTTGGGGCTTTTCTTCACCATCTCTGGCTTATGGTACGTTCGTTTGACAAATGACGTTCGATTGAACCAAAACTAACACCGACGAGTGCGGCACTCAGTGCCGCATCGGCTGTTCAAACGAACGTACCATTAGTGTACTGCCGCTCTAATCGTGTCTGTCCCATATATAAAAACAGCAAGCCGAGAAAAACGCGTGTCCAAGTTGTCCCGCCCATAATGCTACGTGTTAGAATTTCACGAAAAAGTGGATTTAACTACAGTCGACTCTCTGGTTGTCAATATCCAAGGGACCGTCGAGGAAAAGAAGCATCAGTTTACAGAACGATGCAAAATGAAGACTCGATTGATATTTGTTTTTTCTTGCTGACCAGCTGTAGGAGAGAATCATGGCAACGTCCAGCAAACAAAAACAAATAAATGTCAAACACCCTTCAAAGCTTCGTTTCTCAAAGAAAAGTGTCTATGCAAGCCATGAGAAAGTGAAATTATTGACAACCGGAATAGATATTTAAAGCAAATAGAATCCAAGGGACCGTCGAGGAAGAGATCCTTCAAGCAAGAGAAAATATCGAGGAATAAAGACAATCGAAGTATGTAGTTTGAAGGGACTGAAGAATTCATCGGTACACAACCGGCGGTCGCATGATTGTGATACATGGCGGCATGAAAGTATATCAGCATCTGCATGAAATCTGTCCTCATGCATTTTTTGCGATATAGGGGTATGACATTTTTGCCCGTTACCGACAATTATCGACATTACCGACGGCAGATTGATTGTATTGCAGAAAAAAAATCTTAACAGAACGAGGATTGAACCATCAACTTCTAGGTTGCTGATCCGACACGCTACCACCGCGCCATGGACGCTTGATGAACGGTGAGGGACAGAGCGCAAACATAATGTTCTCTCTAGAGTGTTGCTCGGGGACGCTCCAGCATTCTATGTGTTGGTGAGAACTGCAGATCGCTGACGTGTTTACACGCGGGCAAAAATGATCTATGGGCTTGCTGCAAAAAATGTAATAAAATATAACATTTTCTGCAGCAAATTCATTTTGAGATATATATTTCGTTTGGGTGTACATGGAGCATTATTGATATCGAGAAGATCGACAGCCAGAGAGTCGACTGTACTACATTTTATTGGTTTGTCTGATAGTTTACATGGTTTTGAACCAAACTGCATCATTACCTCAAAATTCGGTACTAAACCCTATGCAAATTTTTATGTACAACGGTATAAAACACGATTAAAAACCATTTCTGATCACTTTTTTATTTTAATGCAATTTTTTTTTGACAAGACAACATTTTTTCGATGGATCAACTATCAACTTTTTAATCTTTAACCCAATATTTTTTCAATTTGTTTTTCTTGTTTTGTATTCATAGAGGAATTTATTTCGAACAGGTATTCGCCTCTGACAAATATTGAGATTTTGTGGATCCCAGGCTGTACCGCTCGATAATCGCCATCAGGTTATTTTAAACTCTGCCACTCAACGTACAGGTCCTTAATTCCGTGGTTTTTCGCAAACAGGTGCTTGACCAGGAGCAAGCCCCTGGTTTCGACGAACCCATGCTCTCCACAAATGTTGGCCAACTGGACCCGGATCGATCGTAGTGGATTTCAGCTAGGATGTAGATTGATCTCAACGTCGAGCATCTTCCGTGCCAGCTGTCTGTCCACGAACTCTTCAAGTAGGTTCACGTGGGTCTCGAGAAGGATGTACTGCGAGCACGTACTGTTATTTACTATCACATGGGCCTCGGGTGATCTCAGCGGCGTTTTAACTACTGCAGTTGAGATCAACAGCTTCTTGATAGCTTGGAAAAAACATCACCGGAAGCAAAACCGATTCCTCATCCCGCAATTCTCCCATTCGTCAAACGCTTGCGATTCCAGCTGGAACATATGCACGGTCAGTTCCTTCGTCGGGGATTTCTTCTGATTGAGACGACCATCCGGAAATGATTTCATTTTTCAGCACGATGCACTGGTTTGGTACAGAGAAACGATTCTTCTTTGACGATTTTTCGGATGCGCAAACAAAATTTTGTTCCGTTTCAATAACCTAAATTTCTGGTCCAAATTTCTTCCTTCCTCTTTCGGAAGGGTCGCCTTTTCATCCGACTCAATTACAATCGTTTTTTACCGGTTCTCCTACTGGCTCCCAAACATGGAGGAAAAAGTAAACAAACTTACGTTTCGTGTCCAAGATGGCATTCGAATCCATCGCGAATTTGCTTCAGTCGGAGCAAACTCTAACTTTACGGCCTGTACCTCGCTGTTTGCGATGCCACCAGATGTTCTCGTCGGCCTACGTGCCCTATTCCGGCGTTCCGTCCAGGCGCAAATCACGGAGGTGTCCTGCAGGATGGGAACACGCTGTTGAATCCACTGCGACCGGTTCCGGAACAACTGCAGCAGTGGCGCGAGCAATGTCGGATCAAATCCGGACCGGGTTTATCTCAGGCTTCCCGTACAAAACTGCCCCCGGGAAAAAATCTTCGTTCCAAATTACACTAGCCAAAACTGTTGTTAAATCCACAACACTATTTCGCGACGGAATTTGCAACCCAGAACCACCGACGAAAAACGAAAAAACATAAACAAACACAGAAGCTACGTCAGCTTGGTACGAACTTTGACAGTTCTAAGTTTTAGCTGCTTTGCTAGCAATGTCCGTATATTGAACAGGTCCGGCTGAAAACGCCTCGGTATAGTATTAGTAAGCAAAAAAGTGTCAACATTCGCGATGCCTCAGGTGATGACGTCATACCGCTCTCGCTTCTACAGGATGGTATATAAAATTTATTGAAAATGTACTTTAAATTAACATTTATGAACCAATAAATATTTTTTACGTTTCAACAGATGAAATAATGATCATGTTTTGCATAAAATCAAATATTGCAACAGAAAAGAAAGAATACACTAAGCATTTCTGAATGTAAAGCTCTTAACCACTTGTAGCTTAGAGCAGAATCGATTTTTCACGCCATTCCATGGGGGTAGTACCGTCAACTAGGACGAATCGGGACTGCAGTCTGAATAGGGACAGCGCTTATAAACGACAGCTACACCAGCAGGGCTTCCTGACCCTTCACCCGTTCCTCGGAGGCACCGAATCTGGAATCCTCGCTGCTGATTGAGCTCATGTTGGTCTAGTACGGCAACAAGTCCGAGCTGGAGTTTGCCATTCACCCAGAGCCCCCTAGATCTTGCCCGCTAAACGTCGATCTGAAGATCGCTGAATACCTTCTCCGCTGCTATCAAAACTAAACGCACGATCAAGTTCGTCAGCTGATCCCCTACCGGATTCGAGATCGGTACCAACTACATTTTCCTAAACGTCGTCACGGGTAGAGACCTCGTCAGGGTGCAACATGTTGTTCAACACGACCGCAAGTTTGATGGCCTCGCCGGTGTTGACAACTTCTCCAGCAAGACCGGTGCCAGCACGCACGTGTCGTGTTCTAAGATCTGGTACCGACTGTTGTGGAAAAGGTCACCACGGTCGGCACCGGAACGAACCATTAGCTGTCCCACCAGAGCAGCTGATTGAAGACAAAGAGGATGCCTTCGACAACGACGTCGTGTTGGTCCGCCTCCGCAAACTGGCCGGCCAGTGCACCGATCCGGAATGATTTCTGATCTCCAAATCATTCCATTCGGTGGCACCGAATCTGGATTAACCTCGCTGCCGATGGAGCGTCTGACCGTCGACAACGGCAAGAAATTCATGCTGAAGTTTGCTATGACCCGGCCTCGCAGGTCGCGACCGCCGTCGTTAAGCCGTACAACTGGACATCGACGCGCACCCGACATACACCAATCTGAACTAAAGTCTCTATTAGGCACATTAATCTGACTGTCTGATTGGCCAGATCATGTCCTTGGTCATCGTCTATTTAAGCCTCGATTTGATCGAGTTCCAGACCAATTTGGTGCTAGAATCCACCGAGAGTGTCGCCAACGAACAACCCTCCGTCGTCTGGCCAACGAGATGGTCAAGTGGTATACCGTGGGACTACTCTGATAGACTCCGATAAAAAAAATCATGGCTAAAACCACTATCCCAAATCGGCTATGTGTCCCGAATCGCCCTAGATTAAGTTTTAAGTAAATGGTGCTGTCAAAATTCTAAATGAACGGTAAGCGACTGAGTACACACTTCAAGTTGTGATTTTATTGATTTTTTTCCAACAAGCAGAGCGTTCCGGAATACTAAACAGGTCCACTTAGGCCCATCAATGCTTCCTTCTGTGTTGACCAACTTGAGGAATTTTCGCAGGCTTCACCGATTCCGTTTGCTGGGAGTGAAAATTCAAAAGAGAGTTGATCCCGAATGCCGCGTTTTGATTATGATGGCTGCTTTTGCTGCTGCTGGAGAGGTGCATGGTTACAGTTTCGGCCTAACTGGTGCCAAAGTCGTCCTCGTCAAGCCATAGAATGATCGGCAGCTGCAGATGGGGCGGAAGGGGATTTTTGCTACTGGGAAGCATAGTTGAAATGTGGCAGCGGTGTTCCGAGCATAGATTTAAGCTGCTTCTCCTGCTTATCGTTGGCCATAACCGGAGGTCCCAGCAACGACGGTGGTTTGACGCACTGCTGATGATTCCGCTGCAGTTGGACATTCCCCAGCCGACCCGGAATTGACTGCTGCTGATGGAGTTGATGCTGACTGAAGTTCCCCTCACCGTGCTGTTGCTGCCGAGGGCTTGATTGAAACGGCTGTCGGTTCCCAAAAGACGGCTTCAGGGGATCAAAAGCGTCTGCCTCCGGCGTTTTCCGGCAGGCCAAATCGTCTCTACGTTCCTCTTCTTCGACCGGCGGGTTGCCAGTCTGGTTCCGAGCTTGTCCGATCTGGCCAGTTCGCGAATTGTTAACACAGCTGGAATAAAAGAAATTAGTACCTATCAAACTATAATATTCTCAATATTTACCAGAGATTCTTTCTGGAGCTCGTCGTTCAGGTGTCCGGGAAGCTTTTCTGATGGTTTTAGGGCGTTGGCGCGGTACAGAATCGACTAAATCGTCGAAGAACATGAAAAGTTATAAAAAATCCCATTTCAAACCATACCAAAACAAACGGTATGACGTCACACATGCTCTGCTCTGACAGTGCACGGAGAGAAAAACAACATAAAATTAAATTTCGTAGCTAAATTTGACAAAACCAATTTCTATGCGTGCTAACACTAATACTTATATAGAAACATAGCCGTACCTTTAAAGGATGGATTACCTTGCGTTGCTAGCGCGTTGCTAGATTTGGTATTGTGGATTTAGCTCGTAGCTGGATTTTCTGGTATCTTCTCACGGTCATTGGAAACGGTCGTGGATAGACCTAGGGGTTCCCAGTTGGAGTGAAAAAATTCAATTTATAGAAAAATTATGGATTAACATTTTGCTTTTTTATCACTTCTCCGACATCAGGAATAATTGTTTGAACCAAGGTTTGAACATGCTCGCAATTTTTTTATTCGGTCGGAAAAATATTATTTTTCTTGAAAAAATTTTCATTTTTAATCACATGATCACCCCTAATTCTGGCTCGATGCCGCCATCATGCGACCGCGTGCTCCGTTTGTTTGTCAACAAAGCTGCAGCTGGATGGTGAGACGAAGTGAGGGGGGAAGAGATTTTGACATTTTTATGCCCGCATCTGGCCCGCCGCCTATTTCGTCGGTCACTGAGTCGCCGGTCGTTTCCAGTGACCGAGTCCAGCTAGGTACTAATCGTACAATAACTCGCTCCCAACCGGGGCGTTACGTTTTAGTTTAGCAACGCATTTGGCAACGACCGGTGTGGGAGCAAAGTTACTAACACGCGTTACAAAACCTTAAAACCTGCCTAATACTCACGCTGGTAAGGTTGCTCTAAGTAAATCTGGAATGAAAATTGTACTTAGAAACTAATAAGATATTATAGCTTTTAGCAATACTTACCCTAAAAATCAACGGTGTGTTATTCGCTGAAAAGAAGCCCGAAAACTCATCCCAACAAATCTAAAAGATCGTCCAAGTATCTGATCAAGAATGACAAATTGCCAAGTATGCGGGCAGCCAGACACGGACAGGATGGCGAACTGCTGCAAGTGCGGATCGTGGTTGCACTTCGAGTGCATTGCAACAAGCAGCAGCGTCGTGATGCAGGACCGTTCCGTTATCTGTCCCCGGTGTCGGTATCCGACAAATCCAGCGCCTCTGGTGCCCGAGAAGGTGAAACGCACGAAGGCTGGTTCAGCTCGATCAGGTGCAAGTACTTACCGGTCGGCTACCGGAGTAAGAACTAGGCTGGCCGAACTGAAGTTGCAAAAGCTGGAAGAGCAGAAGAAGCTTGCGCTGCAACGACTGGAGCTGGAAGAAAAACAGCGAGAAGCAGAGCTTGCAGTCCAGAAGCAGCAGCAGGATGCAGAGCGCGCGGCGAGGAAGCAGCGACAGGAAGCGGAACTCGCGGCTCTGAAGCTGCAGGTGGAGTCGGAAGCGCTCGACGAGACTTTCCGGTTGATGGAGGAGATCGAACGAGCGGAAGATGAAGAAGACGATGGTAAGAGTGAGGCGTCGGAGCAAAACTCGCGCAGTAAAGTTAAGCAGTGGCAGAAGCAACAGGTTTTGAGCTCGACGCGTATGGGCCCGGCGGAGACTGCAGCTGGAACTGGTCAGCTGGGGGAGGAACCCGACGACATCTGGGACAAGCACTAGTCAGGTGGAACGACCGGCTGGTAATGGAACCGTTTTGGATAGGGCGTTAGCGGGTATTTCCCTAAATGAGTCAGGAGCTCAGTCGATGTTAGGAGGGTTTTTAGGGAGGGTATCAGAAACCATTGTGCCGACAAATGCCACAAAGCCACTTGCACCGGAAGTCGCTCCGGGACCAAGTACTGCGGACCTTTATCCTCACCCCAAGCATTCTATTCCTCTTCCCCCGATTGATAACTCTGTCAAGCCCACCAGTTTGATCCAGAGTCTTCTGTCAAGTTTACATTTTGCGAAGCCTGAAGTAAGTTTGAACAACGTCCAAGAAAACAACGGTGTACAATCGGGACCGCAGCCGTCTTCTGGTGGAAATTCGCAGTCTCAGGCTGAGGCTGGAGAGGTGCCACCTGAAGGAAATCCACAACCCGTTCCGAAGTCCACTGGCCTGAAGGAAACTACGCTGCCGGAATGGTACGGTAGCCGGCAAGGAAATCGGAATGCTGACTCCTTCGAAAACACACCGGAAGCCTACTGTGGTCCGACGGCACAACAGCTAGTGGCCAGGCAGGTCATCTCGAAGGAGTTGCCCGTGTTTACGGGAAATCCTGAGGACTGGCCGCTGTTTATCAGCGCCTACGTCAACACGACGAACGCGTGTGGGTATTCCAACGCGGAGAACTTGTCAAGGTTACAGAAGTACGTAAGGGGATACGCGTATGAAAGGGTGCGAGGTCGTTTGCTACATCCGGCGGGAGTTCCACATGCGATCGCAATGCTGGAAATGCTGTTTGGCAGACCGGAGATCCTCATACACACGCTCTTGGAAAAGGTGCGTAGCGCACCAGCGCCAAAAGCGGATCGGCTAGAATCGTACATTGACTACGGCTTGGCGGTTCAGCACTTGTGTGATCATCTGGAGGCCGGTGGACACGAGGCACACTTAAACAACCCGATGCTGTTGTTTGAGCTGGTAGAGAAGTTGCCACCGAACGCGAGACTTGACTGGTCGCTGTACAAGGAGCGGTGCGAAAAGGTCAACATCTCGGCGTTTGCGCATTACACGTCGGTGTTGATGAAAGCGGCATCGGACGTGACACTCAATTACAGCACTAAACAGCAACAACAGCAGGCGCGAGCTACGAAAGCGGACAAGAGTGGCAACTACAAGGACCTCTGCGGTGCGCATTCAGACGAGGAGATGTCACGGACGCCGGTCAAAGAGGAAGCGGAAACGAACGCTGCAGCAGCGTGTTTCGTTTGCAAAGTTTTAGGGCACCGCTTGAAGGATTGTGGCGAGTTCGCCAAAATGACGTTTGAAGAACGCTGGAAGATCGTCGATGAGTATAGGGTGTGTCTTGGCTGTTTGGGAGTTCACGGGAATACACCGTGTCGAACCAGCGGCAAGTGTAGGATTGACGGATGTCAACAGCAGCATCATGTTCTACTGCATTCGAAGCGGATGCAGGGTAAACAGAAGCCGAAGCACGCTGAAAGATTGCAAAAGAGCTCGGCGTCGAGGGTGTGGAGCTTCCGCTGTGCTTGCAGTGGACAGCGAACGTCAAGCGCACCGAGCCGGAATCCCAGCAGATCATACTAGATATATCCGGTGACGAAAAGGGAGCCAGATATGCGCTGAACGATGTACGGACGGTGAAAAGGCTAGACCTGCCCCGACAGTCGTTGCGATACTCGGAGCTGGTCAAGACATTCCCGCATCTGCAAGGCCTGCCGGTGAAGGACTACGACGACGCTATGCCTCGCATTCTCATCGGAAACGACAACGCGCATGTGACGACGATGCTGAAGGTTCAGGAAGGACAACCCGGAGAACCAATTGCGGCAAGATCGCGACTCGGGTGGACGGTGTACGGAAAGCTGTACACGGGTGCTGATCGCGACCATAGCCATCGAGAAGACAAGGATCTGAACGAACTGAAGTTGCATGGCCAGAAGGGATTCAGGATGGAACCAGAGTCAGTGGGCTCGAGGGGGCTCAGGAGCAGAAGAAGCAGGCCAACCAGTGCCTCGAAACGCTGAAGAACTTCAAGGCGATTCTTACACGGGTCGGGGCGGCCGATCGCGATCTCAAGATATGCGATGGATTGGACAAACATGTCTCGAGGAAGGAAGTTCCAAGGAAACAGAACGCCATACACGCAGAGCTCGATCTGGCTGGATCGAAGGTTTGGGAAGCAAGGTCAGGGTGTAACCTAGATCAAAGGAAGAAGCGTGGATTTCAAGGAATCGGAGAGGGTCAGCGAAAGTCTATTATGAACGAACATAAACGGAGGAACATCCTGATCCAAAACGCGAGAGTTCTCAGGGCGGGAGTCCAGACTGAGAAAGGTGGCCTGCGACGACAAGTGACAAACCTAGCGCGCTCGGAATTAGGAGCTGGAATCGGAAGTGCCGAACCAGCTTAACGGGTCGGGGAACTGTTCCGACGCGGCGCAACAAATATTACCGCGAAAGGTCCCCCGGCGGGATGGCGACCGGAGCAAAGCTTGCTGCGGTGCAGTTGACATCTGCATGAAGAAACGTAGAATAGAAGGATAAGAGAAGAGGTTTGTTTACCAACAAAGTGAAAGTGGTGCGAACGGAAGAGGTTGATTTTGTGCGTTGGAGAAAGAAAAACGGCTGCGTTGTTCAAATTTATATTATCTTTGTGCAACTGCACTAGTAAGTGAGCGATGAAGAAATTACGATCTAAAACTAATCCTAAACTTAAATTATATAGGAATACCAAAGGAGAACTGCTCTTCTTCTCAACTGCTCTGCAAAAGGGCCCAAATTTGTAGGTTACCTGTGCGTGAGTAAAACAGAAACTTAAAAATAGTGAAAAGAATACATTTAGTTAAAATTACTTACCATTTATAGTTGCCCGCAAGTCCGGCGAGAATTGTCATTGGGTGTTGAAGTCAGAGTTGTACTAGGGTGACCGATGTAAGTAAATCTGGAATGAAAATTGTACTTAGAAACTAATAAGATATTATAGCTTTTAGCAATACTTACCCTAAAAATCAACGGTGTGTTATTCGCTGAAAAGAAGCCCGAAAACTCGTCCCAACAGCATCAGTAGTGCGGTGCCTGTGTGGACGCGCAGTCCTGTTTTTTCGTGTTATTTTCCGTCTCTTTTGTGTCGCTGTTCGAGTGCATGGGGTGATTGGTCATTATAATTAAATTAGGCATCAGTAGTGCGGTGCCTGTGTGGACGCGCAGTCCTGTTTTTTCGTGTTATTTTCCGTCTCTTTTGTGTCGCGGTTCAAGTGCATTGGGTGATTGGTCATTATAATTAAATAATGGCATCAGTAGTGCGGTGCCTGTGTGGACGCGCAGTCCTGTTTTTTCGTGTTATTTTCCGTCTCTTTTGTGTCGCTGTTCGAGTGCATTGGGTGATTGGTCATTATAATTAAATAATGGCATCAGTAGTGCGGTGCCTGTGTGGACGCGCAGTCCTGTTTTGACAAAGAACTTTGTCCTAAGGGCACTGTCTACGGGTGTCAATCCAAAATTTCGCGAAGCGAAAGTGTAACGATTTGTGTAATCGTTTAAACGCTTATATCTTCCACCCAATTCAAGTAATCTGCATGCTTTATCCACCAAACGAAAGGGGAAGTCTTTAATTGCAAGTAGACTACCTCACAAAGTTGATAAAACTTTGTTAAAGTACTCAAAAGTTAAGATGAAAAATAAAAATTCAGCCGGGAAAATCCCGGTCGCTGATTGGTTGAGCGCAACCTTTCCCGAACACATTAATCAGATTCAAGTATCTAGCACTTAGCAAATTTTGCTCTCTGCCACTGCTTCGAAAGCGTCGAGCCGTCACAGCCAAGCGAGGTTATAAAAGAGCGCCGTGCCGCCGGTTGAAGCTCAAACGAGTCCGAAGCTTTGCACGAGGAGGATCGAAAAGCAGCAGCAGCACAGCAGAGCCGCCGAGAGGAAGGAGAGAATTGAAAAATTGGAAAGAGAGGCAGAGCAAGCGCGGGAGGGAAAATTGCCGGCAACTTGGAGTGTCATCATCGCATGGTTTTATCATCGTCATAGGACGTTAAAATGGCCCTTTCAGGGCCAATTCACACGAAAGAGTATTCTTTAAAAATCTGGTTGGGTACGGTAGTGAGTGTTTGTGTGTGCGGAAGGAAATCGAGTGGCAAGTTTGGGGCTTGAAAGAGCACCAAATTATCAACGCATACACACAAACGCGGGCTGGGGAGCTTCATTTGTGTGCGCCTGGTTTCTGCCGTGCAACTACCCTTCACGAGTTTGCTCATCCGATTGATCTTGGGGAAAATCGATTTTCGATATTAGTGTGGTTCCGCGAACACAATTTTAGTGTGGTTTACTACACACACACACACACACACACACACACACACACACACACACACACACACACACACACACACACACACACACACACACACACACACACACACACACACACACACCCGTGAACCGTGGGGACAGGTGAGGGTCCCTGCGGAGCTTAGCTGCCAGCTACCGGGCGGGTTGCAGTTGGCGGATAGCTGTCGGCGATTGCATACATTCATTGCATCGCCCCGGACCAGCAGCGGGAGGATGTCTAGGACGTGGCGGAATTGAACAAGGGCTCTGTTTAATTTCTTCGAAAAACCACATGGGTCCGTAAACACCTCTGTCAAGCGATCGAACGCCGCTATAAGTGTTTTAGCCCAAAACCTCACCAAACCCCGAATCCAAGATGTGACGCGACCCGTGTCGAGGGATGCATGGCTGGGGGTTCAACAAATTCCCAGTCGATAACGGAGCCTGTGGGGCACAGGGCGCACCCCACACGTAATTTGCCCTTACTGCGGCACGGCAGGGCACTGGCGCAGCGGACCGTATTTCCCTAGCGACTCGTGGGATTCAAAATGAAGACAAGTGAAACAAACCAACAAAGGGTCCCGATGCGCCCCAAGCATCGGAAAACACGGAGGTAGAAGAGGACGCAAACGTCGAAATGGCAGGAGGCGAGTCAAACGGCGGCGACACAGCAGGCGGAGTGGCGAGCGCGTTCCGTGGAAGCGGGAAGGTGTTGAGATCCCCAGTGTTGAACCAGGCGGCTGCTTCGAGTCAGCAGATAGGAGTAATTGGAGAGGAGACTCCCAAGTCATCCTTGTTAAACTTCGCCGGCAGTACCCTCAGGACGGAGTCCTGCTCGGAAGGACCGCGTTGCAGGAGGTCAGAAGGAGGGTCAACGAACTCTTTGATTTCATCAAGGACAAAAACAACGTCCACACCAGAATCAAGCAGATGGTGAATGGAGTCAAGGCAGCCATGAATGCCGCAGAGCGCGAAAACAGCTCGCTGGTGGTGACGCGGAATTCACTGAAGCTCAGAGCTGAAAGAGCCGAAGAAACGCTGAACGCAAAACTGGAGGAGGAAGCGCTACGGGAGAAAGCACCTAAAACGCCGCCCGGCCCAAGCACAAAAGGGACAGGGAAACGCCTGGAGAGGAGGAGGATGCAAAGAAGCAGAAGCAGGGGAATGGAGACAGTCCGGACCCAGCGAAGGAGCCAGAACCAGACCCAGGGAAGGAGGAGGAATGGGAGAAGGTCAAGAAAAAGAAGCGGAAGAAAAAGGGAAGCAGAACGAGGACACCCAAAACCCAAGTTTCGCAGGGAGCGTAACAAAGGCGAGGCTTTGGTGGTCGAGGTGAAGGAAGGTGTTTCGTACGCAGACCTCCTCCGGAAAGTACGAACCGATCCGGAACTCAAGGAGCTTGGCGAGAACGTGGTTAAAACCAGGCGCACCCAAACCGGAGCGATGCTTTTTGAGCTGAAGAAGGATCCCGCGGTCAAGAGCTCAGCTTTTAAGTCCCTCGTCGAGAAAGCCGTAGGCTACGAGTCGAAGGTGAGAGCGCTATCACCGGAGACAACGATCGAGTGCAGGAACCTGGACGAGATCACGACGGAGGAAGAGCTAGAAGATGCGCTGATCGTTCTTCTGGATGACCGTACGACACCGATGGCAATCCGGTTGAGGAAAGCCTACGGCGGCACGCAAATTGCGTCGATCCGACTATCGACGCCTTCGGCGTCTAAGCTGCTGGAAACCGGCAAGGTCAAAGTAGGGTGGTCGGTGTGCCCACTGAGGCCTGTTCCTCGAGTGACCCAGCAGATGACGAGGTGTTTCCGCTGTATGGGTTTCGGCCACCAGGCGAGAAATTGCGACGGTCCCGATCGAACCAACAGTTGCAGAAGGTGTGGTAGAGAAGGCCACATGGCAAGAGACTGCAAAAATCAGCCGAAGTGCGTGCTCTGTAAAGAAGGCGACGGCAATAGCCATGCGACGGGTGGCTTTAATTGCCCGGTGTACAAGAAGCTGGCCTCGGGCAAAAGTAATGGAGGTGTCCCAGGTGAACCTCAATCACTGCGACACTGCACAGCAACTGCTGTGGCAGTCGACCGCGGAGACGGGGTGTGACGTGGCAATTATTGCAGAACCGTACCGAGTTCCACACGACAACGGAAACTGGGCCGCGGATACAGCAAGAATGGCGGCGATACACGTGATGGGGCGGTACCCCATACAGGAAGTGGTCTCGAGGGCGTTTGAAGGATTCGTGATCGCCAAAGTAAACGGAACCTTCTTCTGTAGCTGCTATGCTCCCCAAGATGGACCTTGGAGCAGTTTCAGCAGATGCTGGATAGTCTGACCGATGAACTGATCGGACGAAGCCCGATCGTTATCGGAGGTGACTTCAACGCGTGGGCGGTCGAGTGGGGTAGCAGATGCACCAATGCTAGGGGCATAGCCTAATGGAAGCTCTGGCAAAGCTAGACGTTAGGCTGGCGAATCGCGGAACCAGCAGTACCTTCCGCAAAGACGGTCGTGAGTCCATTATCGACGTTACGTTCTGTAGCCCGCGACTGGCGGCCGACATGAACTGGAGGGTGAGTGAGGACTATACCCATAGCGATCACCAAGCGATCCGGTACAGCATCGGGAGACGAGCCCCTGTACCAGATAGGAGCAGCCGGTCCTACGGAAGGAAATGGAAGCTGCAGTACTTCGACGAGGGTCTCTTCGTGGAAGCGCTCCATTGGTGTGATGGTCCCCAAGACTTGAGTGCCGACGTGCTAACAGCACAACTGGTGACAGCATGCGACACAACCATGCCGCGGAGACTGGAGCCAAGGAACTGTCGTCGTCCAGCCTACTGGTGGAATGAAGAACTCGGTACCCTTCGGGCAAGTTGCCTCAGCGCCAGAAGACGAGTCCAGAGAGCAAGATCCGAAGCAACTAGAGAGGAGTGCAGAGAGGAGTACCGGTCTGCAAAGGCCGCGCTCAAGAAAGCGATCAAATGCAGCAAGACAAACTGCTTCAAGGAGTTATGCCAAGACGCTGATGCAAACCCTTGGGGAGCGCATATCGTGTAGCGATGGCGAAGATCAGAGGCCCATCGATGGTGGCTGAAACGTGTCCCGACAAGCTGAAGGTCATTGTGGAAGGGCTCTTCCCAAGACATGACCCAACGACATGGCCTCCTACACCGTACAACGACGAAGGGGTAGCAACGCCGAAGGTCATCTGATCACCAACGAGGAACTTGTGGCAGTAGCGAAGAGATTGAAGGTGAAGAAAGCTCCCGGCCCGGATGGAATCCCGAATTTCGCCCTGAAATCGGCGGTTCTAGCATTCCCGGACAGGTTTCGAACAGTCCTGCAGAAATGCCTGGACGAAGGACACTTCCCCGACCCGTGGAAGGTTCAAAAGCTCGTGTTGCTGCCGAAGCCAGGCAAACCACTGGGGGACCCATCATCGTATAGGCCTATATGTTTGCTGGACACCCTCGGAAAGCTTCTGGAACGGATCATCCTTAACCGGCTGACCAAGTACACGGAGAGCGAGCATGGCTTAGCAGCGAGGCAGTTCGGCTTCCGTAAAGGGAGATCCACGGTGGACGCCATCCGGAAAGTGGTCGAGAAAGCCGACGAAGCGCGGAGGAAAAAACGCAGGGGAACCGTTGCTGCGCAATAGTCACGATTGACGTCAAGAACGCGTTCAACAGTGCGAGCTGGGCGGCCATAGCAGCAGCGCTGCACAAAATGAAGGTGCCTGACTATTTGTGCAGGATCTTGAAGAGCTACTTCGAGAACCGCGTGCTGGTCTACGACACTGCCGATGGACAAAAACCGTTGTTGTTACCGCGGGAGTTCCGCAGGGATCCATTCTGGGTTCAGCACTGTGGAATGGAATGTATGACGGAGTGTTGACACTGGGACTACCCAACGGCGTAGAGATTGTTGGCTTTGCAGACGACATAGTGCTGACGGTAACCGGCGAAAATGTCGAGGAGGTCGAAGTGCTGGCTATGGAGGCAATCGCAATGATCGAGAACTGGATGCTCGAGGTGAAGCTGCGGATCGCTCACCACAAGACGGAGATGGTGCTGGTTAGTAACCACAAGAAGGTGCAGCAGGCCCAGATACACGTTGGAGAACACGTCGTGCACTCGAAGAGAGCGCTCAAGTACCTCGGGGTGATGGTGGATGACCGGCTGAACTTCAACAGCCACGTCGATTACGCCTGCGAGAAGGCGGCTAAGGCGATCATGGCACTGTCGAGGATGATGCCGAACAACGCTGGACCCAGGAGCAGTAGGCGCCGCCTCTTGGCAAGTGTCGCGACGTCCATACTTAGGTACGGCGGACCGGTATGGTGGACGGCGCTGGGGACGAAGCGAAATCGAGCGCTGCTCGACAGAACGCAGAGACTGATGGCCATGCGGGTTGCAAGCGCGTACAGGACCATTTCGTCGGAAGCAGTTGGCGTCATAGCCGGAATGATCCCCATCGGCATCACACTGGAGGAGGACACCGTGCGCTACACCCGGAGAGGCACGAGAGGTATCCGGGAAGCTGCGAAAGCCGAATCGCTGGCAAGGTGGCAACGTGAGTGGGACACCACGGAGAAAGGCAGATGGACGCATCGGCTTATCCCGTCCGTATCCACGTGGGTGAGCAGAAGGCATGGAGAGGTCACCTTCCACCTCACACAGTTCCTGTCGGGCCATGGCTGCTTCAGGAAGTACCTGCACAGGTTTGGACATGCAGAGTCTCCTCTCTGTCCGGACTGCGTCGATTGCGAGGAAACACCGGAGCACGTGGTGTTCGCCTGCCCTCGCTTCGAGGCAGCGCGAAGCGAAATGCTGGCCATTATCGGAGCGGACACCAGCCCGGATAATGTGGTGCGAAGAATGTGCAGCGACATCGCCAAGTGGAATGCGGTCGTCGGAGCGGTGACGCAGATCACTTCGGCTCTCCAGCGGAAATGGAGAGACGATCAGAGGAGGAACGACTAGGAGCCTAGTCGAAAACCCACGAGTGTGGCTGTGAAGGAGAGCACGTTATGATGGTCGGCTCTACCAAATCGGTACACGTCTCGATGGTCACAGGAGTCGAGAACCCACGAGTGTGGCTGTGAAGGAGAGCACGTTATGACGGTTGGCTCTACCAAATCGGTACACGTCTCGATGGTCCAAGGAGAGGGCTGCATATGACTAGCCGATCAAAAGCAACGCGATTCTTGGGCGCGGTTAAACCTCGCATGGACTCATATGTATGTAGGACAGGAAATGGTTCTAGCACCCGGCATGGATCCTGTAAGTAGACTAGTGCAGAAAATGCAACGCCTCCCCGAAGTTATACTGAAAGGTGGTCCCGGGGGACAAGGGCACGGCGTTCAAGGACTGGTTTAGTGGGTCGGGAAAACTCTTTTGTTTTCCCAACCCCACTACCTGAGAAATGAATTCTCAGGTGTCTGGTAGCAGATTCCGACCTTGTAAAAAAAAAAAAAAAAAAAAAAAAACACACACACACACACACACACACACACACACACACACACACACACACACACACACACACACACACACACACACACACACACACACACACACACACACACACACACACACACACACACACACACACACACACACACACACACATACACACACACACACACACACACACACACACACACACACACACACACACACACACACACACACACACACACACACACACACACACACACACGAGCAAATCCACAGTCGATGGCGCTTTTTGCTACAAATACACTTGCAACGCACTGTTTGGTGCTCTAGGTGGTGTGTAGTATGTAAAGAAAATGAATAAAAAGATCGGAACCCAATTTTTGCGGAGCGAAATCGTTACGTGGCGATTTCCCCTCTTCGCAGACTTCCCCTCCTTTTCCTTCACGCTGATTGGTTGAACAAACCTTTCCCGATCATGCTCTCCGAGAGACGTGAGATTGATGTATCTAAAATCATCTCCACTCAAGCTCATAATTTTCTGACAGCCGAGGAGTCAACATCGAGTGGCAGTTGCAGAATCAGAAGGGACAGCAGAAATTTCCCCCGGTCAACGACGTGGAGAGGTCGCCGAAATGGCTCGGGCCGTCGCAGGAACGGGACGGATTGTCGCTGCAGGCCATCAAGGAAGAACGTTAGGGACCGATGTGGTCAAGCTGCTGATCCCGGAAGGCTCCGGTTAACGGCATCAAGAAGGGTCTCCGTGTTGATCGAGAACCAGTTCCTTTGGGTCAAGTTGGTTGTGGTTGCGATAAAGTTTATGGTTTTTGATACTGGACATGAAATTTAACATTTTGGCAGTCGTGACCGCAATCCGGAGTGGCCGGAGGCCCCGCGGATGTTCCGAAGGGAGACATTTCCCGAACCAAAAGAGTTGGGGTAATATGGGTATCAAACTTTATGGTTTTTGATACTGGACATGAAATTTGAAATTTCGGAAGTATTGGCCACAATCCGGAGTGGCCGGAGGCCCCGCGGATGTTCCGATGAGGGGACATTTGCCGAACCATAAGAGTTAGGGCAATATGCTTGGCAATATGAGTATCAAACTTTATGGTTTTTGATACTGGACATAAAATTTGACATTTCAGCAGTAGTGACCACAATCCGGAGGCCCGGGGATGTTCCGGTGGGGACATTTCCCGAACCATAAGAGTTGAGGCAATATGGGTATCAAACTTCATGGTTTTGATACTGGACATGAAATTTGTAATTTCGGAAGTATTGGCTACAATCCGGAGTGGCCGGAGGCCCCGCGGATGTTCCGATGAGGGGACATTTGCCGAACCATAAGAGTTAGGGCAATGTGGGTATCAAACTTTATGGTTTTTGATACTGCACATGCATCTGACCATTATCTGAAGTTACGCAGTTAAAATAAATCGCTTATTTTACGCAGGAAGTAATAAATCGATTACTGCGATTGCCTTTTTATTGTGCCGCGGCGAAATTCTGTTTCTGGAAATATAGAATAACTATTTCAAATTCAATTAGAGCCCTTGAAAGGGCAGTTTTAATGTTTGCTGTTGAAATTTACTTTGCTGCCGCCAATTGCTTGCAACAGCCTTGCGTGTTATTTCCGCATCTTGTGTAACTTTCGAGTGGTGAGGGAAAGTCGATTGATTTCACCTTGATTTGTATTGCAGCTCCATTTGCAATTTCCGTCCCCTTAGTTCGATAGGACGTTGATATTATGTCTTAAAACTATTCACAAAAGAGTTGTCTTATGTAATTATAAGGGAATCATGGGGAAATTTGGACCGGACGTTCTTATCGAAAATTTCAACAATCATCTTGCAAAGTTCTTTGTCATACTGGTCATGTGTAACATAACCACCTGCACCTTTTTTCGTGTTATTTTCCGTCTCTTTTGTGTCGCTGTTCGAGTGCATGGGGTGATTGGTCATTATAATTAAATTAGGCATCATTAGTGCGGTGCCTGTGTGGACGCGCAGTCCTGTTTTTTCGAGTTATTTTCCGTCTCTTTTGTGTCGCTGTTCGAGTGCATGGGGTGATTGGATATTATAATTAAATAATGGCATCAGTAGTGTGGTGCTTTTTGGGACGCGCAGTTCTGTTGTTTTACCTTCTTTTTTTCATGGTTTTTTTTCCACTCGCGTTCGTTGGCCGATGAGTTTTTTTTTGTGTTGTTCTATATGTATAGTTTTCTATAAAAACGTTTTTTTGAAACTAGCAAGTTGTATTGCTGGATTAAGCCCTTTCTATATAATTGATGATTGGAAGGCACGCCGTCGAATATTTTTTAAGGCTTATGATAGAAAATCATTTCAATAAATGAAGCCCTTCCTACATCACCGTTGATCGGAAGGCACGCCGACGGAGAATTTCTGGAGAATCACGGTCGAATTAATACTATTTTTAAATCCCTAGATAGCTATCTTTCCGCAGCCGGATGCCTAAGATTTTTAAAATTTCAACCGATAAACAAATTGCTTATGGTCGCATCACCTACCACAGTGAATCCTGACCTCATACCCATCTTACTAACCCCTCAAAACTCATGTGATACTTTGTCGGAGGTTCTACCGGGCACACACGGGTTACAAATACGCGGTCACGACGAGTACGGAAAAACTAAAAAAAAACGTCTTTTGCGGACTCGAAAATTCCACGCGGACCACGCCGACGCGACGAGCACGAAGAATGAATGACTCTTCACTAATACTACTATGTGGGCTCTTCGAGGTTTTGGTGACTGTCAAACTTTCTAGCCATTTACAGTGGTGCCAAATAGAGAGCCTGGATCTTATTAGAGAACGGACATCTCAAACCAAAAGTACCAATCGAACGAGAACTGTCAAACGGAGGTACCAAACGAGCATAAGACAAAGGATTTTGCTCGATTGGTACCTCTGTTTGACAGTTCTCGTGCTTCGATTGGTACTTTTGGTTTGAGATGTCCGTTCTCTAATAAGATCCAGGCTCTCTAGTGCCAAAGGGTTGCGCAAGACGCAAGATGTTCTGCCGTCTGGGCCGTCTGGGTATTGTTGAGGAAAAAATAGGTACACGGAAAAAAATTGCAGATTTTTTAATCAACTTTTTTTTCACAAAAACTCAATTTCCCAAAATACGTATTTATTTATTTTCGAGATTTAGGGGACAAAAACCTGCAACTTTTGAGCCATAGAGAAACATGGTCAAAAAATCTGCCGCCGAGTTATGATTTTTTGAAAAAATAGTGATTTATGGAAAAAATCGAAATAGAACAAATTTGACGTATCTTTTTAATATAAAATTGAATTTGCAATCGAAAAGTAGGGGAAATATACCCATTTTAATCACTCTAAGCCGTTCTACCAATTCTAATCACTTTTGCCGTTTTCCACCTTTAATGAACATTTTCAAAGGTATCAACAATGGAGAGTTGCTTGCTCACTTTTATTTGAGCCATTTATTACTTTGGAACAGCCAAAATCACTTTATGAAAGCTGTAATTCATGATCGAAGTGCTGATAGGCTGATAATAGAAATAGGCTGAGAAAGGGTATAGTTCCCCTACTTTACAGATTTTTCGATAAAGGGCTGTGTTTTCAAGATGTAGCCGCCGAAAGTTTAATTTTAGCGAAATATTAGCAGTTTTTCGATTTTACGAAACAGTGACCATAAGTGACCATTTCTGAAAATGTTTTTTTTTTCAAAAAGTTCAGAAAATTTGCTATAAAATTGTCTAAGAGACATTGAAGATTGGACCTCTGATTGCTGAGATACAGCGGCTTAAAGAAAAAGAAACAGGAAAAATGAAGTTTTCTAAGTCTCACCCAAACAACCCACCATTTTCTAATGTCGATATCTCCGCAACTACCCTGTTTGAAAAATGTCGCACGTCGTACAAGCTGTCGCGCGGTTTTGATTTTACCGTTTCGATATCGATTGGTCGAAAGGACGACAAACGTACGACAAACACTCGACATGCCCGACATTGTTTTTTCCATCGATTTTCCTTCAATTCGACGTCACGATTTTCGTCGACGCAAACAGTTTGACAGTTCTCTTCAGTTGATCTTGTTCGGACTTGATTGCAACCGAATCGAACCAGCTGTCCTTCCTTTTGGGATTTGGTTTAGGAGCCTCTAAGATTTTGGACGATTTTCGACGGATAATAGGTAAGTTTAGTTCTAGATTGAGATTTTTTTGCGGCAAAATGTTCCGGGGTGCGCGAGCGACCGAATCAAAGTGTCTTGTATTTCAGATTTCGGTCTTCGTGGCGGTGGAGGAGGACGAGAAGGAGGACGGGACGGGAAGGAACCGGTTTGCGATCGAGGGAGGTTGGTGTTTTACTTTCCGCGGGAGGTGGCGGCACATACCTGATGAAACTGGTGAGTCATCAAAATATCAAAATTGTTATCTGACGTGGATTCAATAATTCCAAACTAAAGAAAAATCAAAATTACTAGAAGTTAAACAATCTTAAACACTAAAACTGTGAAATTCTAAAGTTTTCATTCTTAATTTTAAAATTCTAGTATTTTAAAATTATAGAATGCAAGAATTTGAAAACTAAAAATTCCTTTGAATTCATGTATTTGTGTAAATTGTTAATATTATTAAATTATAGAATTTAATAATTCATGAAAATTCTAAGTCTGAAAAATCTGAAATTCTAAAATATTTAAATTCAGAAATTGAAAAAAACCTCAAATACTAAAATTCTTTAGTTTACAATTCTCAAACAAAATTATAATTCAAATTTGTTTATAGTTTTATATTTTGAATTCTTAAAACCTTAAAATTTGAAAAATTATAAAAATAATAAAATAAGAAATTTTCATAAAAATTCTGAGACTTCTTGAAACTCATAAAATCTTTAAATAACTTTAAGAACTATTAACTTTTGCAATATTTTTAGGATTATACAATGATAAAAAAATGAATTTGGTCTATCAAATATTAGGAATTTTAAAAATAACGCGAACGGAATTGGATGATTTATGAATTTCAAAATTTTAGAATTTCAGAATTTTAGAATTTTAGAATTTTAGAATTTTAGAATTTTAGAATTTTAGAATTTTAGAATTTTAGAATTTTAGAATTTTAGAATTTTAGAATTTTAGAATTTTAGAATTTTAGAATTTTAGAATTTTAGAATTTTAGAATTTTAGAATTTTAGAATTTTAGAATTTTAGAATTTTAGAATTTTAGAATTTTAGTTTTAGAACTTTTAGAATTTTAGAATTTTAGAATTTTAGAATTTTAGAATTTCAGAATTTTTAGAATTTTAGAATTTTTGAATTTTAGAATTTTAGAATTTTAGAATTTTAGAATTTTAGAATTTTAGAATTTTAGAATTTTAGAATTTTAGAATTTTAGAATTTTAGAATTTTAGAATTTTAGAATTTTAAATTTTAATTTTAGAATTTAGAATTTTAGAATTTTAGAATTTTAGAATTTTAGAATTTTAGAATTTTAGAATTTTAGAATTTTAGAATTTTAGAATTTTAGAATTTTAGAATTTTAGAATTTTAGAATTTTAGAATTTTAGAATTTTAGAATTTTAGAATTTTAGAATTTTAGAATTTTAGAATTTTAGAATTTTAGAATTTTAGAATTTTAGAATTTTAGAATTTTAGAATTTTAGAATTTTAGAATTTTAGAATTTTAGAATTTTAGAATTTTAGAATTTTAGAATTTTATTAAAATGATATTTTTTAAATTTCTAATATCAGATATCCCGAATTCCAAATTTTATTATATTGTATGATCCTTAAAAAATTTCAGAAATTTAGAGTTCTTAAAATATTTTAAAGAATTTAGAAATTCAAAAATTTTAAAATCTTAAATTTTAAACAATTTAAAATTTAAAAAAAATGGCAAACATACATACTTAAATTTGTTAAAAATTAAATTCTTGTAATCTCGGATTTTAAAAATAATTGCGATTTAAAATAATTTTTTTTAATGTCTTAATTTTAAATTTATTTTAATGTTTAAAATATACATTTTTGAGATTGTTATATAATTATTATTTAAGTATGAATTTAATTTATAAATTGTTTCCCATTAAAGTAATTTGGCAACTGTCACAGTGTATATTAAGAAGCTATTCTAGTCATTTTATCGTCGTCAACGTTATCTTTTTTCAGGGAACAAACACGTACTCCACAATCCCACGTTATCTCGTACTCCGGTGACCATTAATCCGTCTGAGATCCAAGATTGGCGTCGCATCCGGGTAAAACTTTGATCAGCTCGTCGAGAAGCAAAAGTCCAACACCAACATCCAAGCCGGAAGCTGCGATCAAGGCAAATCCGAGACCATCTGGAGAAAGCCAAGTTGGATAAGAATCGGCGATCCGGAAGTTAAATTTAGTGAAAAAGTGAATATTATAGTGAAATTAGGTGTGTTTCAATAAAAAATTAAATAAAAAAACAAAACAACAGTTTTTTCTACAGCAACATAACCTAAAAATCCGAAATGACAGCACACGACAATAGCACGACATCCTAAATAACAAACCGTGCGACGTCGGTCGAATGTCGCACGACAATGTCGTACAATTTCGATTATCGATCGCACGACAAATACGACATTTTGGTGCAAAAACGTATGACATTCGCGTGAAAGTCGCACGACATTGTCGTGCGACGTCGTACGATTGCACGAACGACAAACGACGGACGTCTGACGGACTTTTCAGTCAGGGTAGTGGTCCGATTTTCAATGTTAAAACATGAAACAAATTTTTTTTCGAAAAAAAATATTTTGAAAAAAAATTAAATCAAGACTAGCATTTTAAATGGGCGTAATATTCAATGTTTAGCCCTTTCAAAATGATAGTCTTGATTTAAAAAATAAGAGATACCGACATTAGAAAATGGTGGGTTGTTTGGGTGAGACTAAGAAAACTTCATTTTTCCTGTTTCCTTTTTTTAAGCCGCTGTATCTCAGCAACCAGAGGTCCAATCTTCAATGTTTCTTAGACAATTTTATAGCAAATTTTCTGAACTTTTTGAAAACAAAAAATGTTAGAAATGGTCACTCATGGTTACTATTTTAAAAAATCGAAAAACTGCACATATTTCGCTAAAATTAAACTTTTGGTGGCTATATCTTGAAAACTTTTCGATTGCAAATTAAATTATATATTTAAAAATTACATCAAATTTGTTTTTGCATGAAATTTAGATTTTTTCCAAAAATCACTATTTTTTCAAAAATTCATAGCTCGACGGCAGATTTTTTGACCATGTTTCTCTATGGCTCAAAAGTTGCGGGTTTTTGTCCCCTAAAACATATTGAAAAAAATCTCGAAAATAAAAAAATACGTGAATTGAGTTTTTGTATAAAAAAAGTTGATTAAAAAATATGCATTTTTTCCGTGTACCTATTTCTCCCCAATAGCATAGAATAGAGATAGGTAGAATTGCCACTTGCCGATTCCCCCTTGTAAACGTCAAGCGACACTGCCGACAGCGCCACCACTGCTCGAAACGGGGAACTTCAGTCGAAATGCGCACTGTGCACTTTGATGGAACGGCCCTGTGCATTCTGGAGGGTGCGTTTTGTTTGACAGTGACAGATGGAAAAAGGCTTGTTGACGTTCAGTTGGCAATCAAAAATGTGAAATGGTGCTTGGAAGCCGGATGAAAAGACGAGACTAGTGAAGGTGGTAGAACGTTAGGATTAGGCGCAAATTGCGGTTTAAGTTGGAGTGCGGAGTCTTTGCTAGAACACCACGACCACTTTTCTTCACTCCGAACGGCAAAATAGTCATTTCCTCTTCCGATTCTTTACTTGGTTTGACAGCGACAGCGAAATGTCAACATGACAAAACAGATGTCTTGGAGAAGTGAAAACGGGTGTCAACTTATTTGGCATAATCTTGAAATTTAGAAAAAAAAAAAATGCTGATGCGAAATAAAAATCATTTAATCTTATTTAAAGCAAAATATCCTAGTTAAGGGATGCACTTATCTTGAATTTTCATAATTGTTTTGATTTGTTTTCCATGTTTTTTAAAATCATTTTACATTTTTAATGGATAATATATATGTGCCAACCAGTTCTCCACATTCTTGACAGTATTATGCGCAGAGTGTTGTAGTTCCCCGTTTCGCCGCTGGCATCAGTTAGGCAGCACAGTTTTGTCCCCCGGTCGGTAAATGAGTGGCAATTCTATCTTTCTCTATTCTATGCCAATAGTCCTCAACAATATTGCGCGTTTTCCCGAAAAAGACACGCGGCATACCAGCCTCGAAACGACGCGCCGCACTTTCGGCAAATGCGCGCTGTCAAATCCCGTATACGGTGTATTTTTTCGTGACCTCAAAAATAAAAAAATCGGTATGTCTGATATTTGGCACCTTGAAAGAAGGGCTCTTTCCCGACATTTTGCGGGGTATACTGAAATATTTCGTCGGGGGGTCCAGAGGAACTTTTTTTTTTGAAGATAATTTTTCGATTTTATGGGATATTTGTTCAAAAAAGACACAGAAAATCGGTGCATTCATGTTGATATCACTCAAACTTCTTATGAATAAGCCTTAAAGACTCTAACCAACTATATTTGACACATAGATCTAGGGTTTTTTTTCTCAAAATTTATTTTCCCTAAAAGAGCAAGCAGCTAGCAAAATCTAAACTTAGAAACATGTACCCTCCCTGTAAAGGCTTATGAATTGATCTCAGTTGAAAGGTTCTCCAAATCTCTGAATTGCAAATGTAACATCCTGGAGCAGAACTGTTAAATTTTAATAAAAACACAATTGAATTGAAAAAAACTATATTTGACCAATATTTGACTTCCAATAATAAAAAAAATCGAACCAAATTTACCAGATTTCCAGCTTTCTTTGAAATTACCCCAAAATCCAAGTTGGAAACCCCGATACTACCGAAAGTTCCTTTGTACAATTTGTCATGAAATAACAGCATTGCCGATACAAATTTGAGCATTTAACAATGCAAAACATAGATTATTTATTTATTAAGTTATTTATTATCCAATAGGATCCGAAAATTATTTTTTCAATCCTCTGCCACATAACACCATTACATTTTTAAACATTTTAGAATCAATCACATTGTAAAAAACAGTTTTCTGAACAAGTTCCATAAAAAAGTATTAGTATTGGCTCAATATAAACAGAGATATGCCCAATTTCCTGAAATAAATAGATTCTTTCTCCAAAATTTTCTTAATTTAATTACCTTTCACATGATGGGCACTGCCTACTAAGATATTTTTTATGATGATAATATGTTATTAAAACATAAAAATCATAACAAGTTTTGACGAAATTCATGAAAATTATTCTATAGCATTCATTACTAAACTCAGTAGGCAGTGCCCATCGTGTGAAAGGTAATTAAATTAAGAAATTTTGGAGAAAGGCACTATTTATTTCAGGAAATTGGGCATATCTCTGCTTATATTGAACCAATACTGATACTTTTTTATGTAACTTGTTCAGAAAACTGATTTCTACAATGTGATTGATTCTAAAATGTTATAAAATGTAATGGTGTTATGTGGCAGAGGATTGAAAAAATAATTTTCGGATACTATTGGGTAATAAACAGCTTATTAAATAAATAATCTATGTTTTGCATTGTTAAATGCTCAAATTTGTATCCGGGCAATGTGTTGCTGTTATTTCATGACAAATTCTACAAAGAAAAAATTTACTTTCGGTAGTATCGGGGTTTCCAGCTAGGACTTTGGGGTAATTTCAAAGAAAGCTAGAAATCTGGTAAATTTGGTTCGATTTTTTTATTATTGGAGGTCAAATATTGATCAAATATAGTTGGTTTGAGTCTCCAAGGCTTATTCATAAGAAGTTTGAGTGATATCAACATGAATGCACCGATTTTCTGTGACTTTTTTGAACAAATATCCCATACAATCGAAAAATAATCTTCAAAAAAAAAAAGTTGCACTGGACCCCCCGACGAAATATTTAGGTATACCTCGCAAAATGTCGGGAAAGAGCCCTTCTTTCACGGTGCCAAATATCAGACATACCGAATTTTTTATCATTTGTTTGTTCTAAAAAATACACCGTGTAGATTTTGCTAGCTGCTTGCTCTTTTAGGGAAAATAAATTTTGAGAAAAAACCCTAGATCTATGTGTCAAATATAGTTGGTTAGAGTCTTTAAGGCTTATTCATAAGAAGTTTGAGTGATATCAACATGAATGCACCGATTTTCTGTGTCTTTTTTGAACAAATACAGTCGTGCCTCGGTTTAGCACCGCATATGGGGGATGCAAAACCGAGGCGTGCATAACTGAAGCACAGAGCTTATGGGATTTTGGCTATATGGGAGACATTGGCTATAATCGTATGAAAAATCATCGTATTTTGAAAAAAATACTAAAAATTTCAGTTTTGCAATATGGGTATCAAACGATCAGGATTTTTTTCATACATTTGGAATGTTATAACAACATATTTTGAAAACACTCAAAATTTTCACAAAACTACGAAAATACGTAGTTTTGTGAAATTTTTTAAGTATTTTCTAAAAATGTTGTTATTACATTCGAAATGTATGAAAAAATCCCGATCGTTTGATACCCATATTGTCAAAACGGAAATTTTGAGTAGTTTTTTTTTCGAAAATACGTAGTTTTGTGAAAATTTTGAGTATTTTCTAAAAATGTTGTTATTACATTCGAAATGTATGAAAAAATTCCGATCGTTTGATACCCATATTGTAAAAACTGAAATATTGAGTATTTTTTTCTTTTCGAAAATACGTAGGGGACCATCCATAAACCACGTGGACACTTTTTTAGCAATCTCTAACCCTTCGTGGACAATTGTCCATACAAAAAAAATCTTTTTTGTATGGAGCGTGGACAATCGCCATACCCCCCCCCCCCTCAAGTGTCCACGTGGTTTATGGATGGTCCCTAGTTTTGAGAAAATTTTGAGTGCTTCAAAAAAATAATTTTACATTTGAAATGTATGAAAAAAATCCAAGCAATTGATACCCATATTGCAATAACAATAATTTTGAGTAGTTTTTCGAGAAACATTGCATTTTCAAAATACAGGAAAAATACGTATTTTTGTGAAAATTTTCATGAAATTATAATTCTAATGGATAGCTGACATCATCCCGATTCCAAAACACTATATTTTTTCGATGTTCGCATGATTTTTCATACGATTATAGCCAATGTCTCCCATATAGCCAAAATCCCATAAGCTCTGTGCTTCAGTTATGCACTGGACCGTGCTTAACCGAGGCAACTGAACGAATCAAAACCGGGGCAGTGCAAAACCGAGGCGTGCAAAACCGGGGCATGACTGTATCCCATAAAATCGAAAAATTATCTTCAAAAAAAAAAGTTCCTCTGGACCCCCCGACGAAATATTTCAGTATACCCCGCAAAATGTCGGGAAAGAGCCCTTCTTTCAAGGTGCCAAATATCAGACATACCGAATTTTTTATTTTTGAGGTCACGAAAAAATACACCGTGGCACCGTTCAAATTCTCCAACGCAACTGTCAAACAACGCGAAACTGCCCGGACCGAAAAACACACACAATCGGGGGGACAACAAAGACGTAAACGGCAACGAAAATCCTGCGTGATGACCGCGACGCGCACCGTTCAAATTCTCCAACGTAACTCCACCTATACCTTTCTTTAGTAAGAAAGGCAAAACGATTATATCCGGCTATAAGGAGCCCTTGCGGGTGGGGTATGAAGGAATGGTAATAAAATGAATAGATAAAAAGGATTAAAATCTGGAGAAGGTGATAAAAAATAAATATAAAAATAAGGATTACAAAGAATTGTTGAGCAAATTTTATTTATGTTTCCGTTGACCATGTTATAAAAATGAACATATTTACGTACTTCTTCGAGATGGACACCTAAAACCCTTATCCCTTATGCCCCCAATCACAAGAAAAAAATAATAAAAAAAACTAATGTTGATGGCTTCCGCTTTCCATTTTTGCTTTTTTCTTCGCTTGGTCAACTGCGGCGGATGCGAGATAGTTTGATCCTTCCAAATGCAATGTGCTTTGTCGATGTGATTTGCGTACTAAACAGATAACAGCTATCAAAAATAAGCATCCACCGAGTGAGAACAAGGCAATTGTGAGCACGTATTTTGCTTTTGGTGGCACAGTAGTGGCTAGTTTCATCAGGTCTAATATTTCGTCAGGGAGAGAATCGACGCCTTCTTCAAACCACAAGATTGGGAACACGATGTCGGGAAAATTGGCGACCTGTTGGTAATAATACATGTTTATTATTAATAAATCAAAACACGGTGTGAACAGGGAGAAGGGAATAATACTAATACTAATAATAATAATAATAATAATAATACTCTTTGGTGTGAACATTGTAAATTGACAGATGTAAACAAACTTTGGTTCTTTCCAGGAGAAGATTTTTTTTTATAAAATAATGACTTTAAGCGCTGGTGCCTTGAAACTCAAGCTTTGTAATGCTTTCATGAATTGTTTGATTTTTTTGTTGTTGCGAAATTATCAGTTAAATTCAGGTGTTACACGATTGCGGAAGATAAAATCGCCTTGAAACTCAGTAGGTATTTTGTTCAAAAAGAAATATTAAATGTTTGTATCCACTTATAAACAGGAATTCTAGACATTGTCTCAAGAATAAACTGTTAATTTATAAACAAATTTTCAGACCTGCCATGCTTTATGCTGTGCTGATCTGGACAAGCTGTAGCTTTACCAATATGAAAAAACTTCAGAGGATTCATTAGTGTGGTGCCTGTGGGGACGCGCAGTTTTGTTTTTTCGTGATATTTTTCGTCTCTTTTGTGTCGCTGTTCGAGTGCATGAGGTGATTGGTCATTATAATTAAATAATGGCATCAAAATGTTGACAAGGATCCGACTGCTTCAGTGAGTACGGTAGGCTACAGTGCATTGTTG